>NW_011500162.1:295375-304064 GCF_000495115.2 Populus euphratica
TGTCATGCAAAACGATTGAAAGTCTGTCATCGATGTGCCAAATGGACTTGTACTGCACAATGTTGTTCTTTAGGAATGGTATTTATAAATCGTGAAGATAAAATACAGTTCATTAAGGATGACCTGAGTAAGGAGTCTTTAGATAATCTTCTATTAACTTTTCAGACGCATCCTAATGGAGATGTGCATCGTGCAATTCATGATTTATGGCTAGTATTTCATAAAGAACATGCTCGACTTAGTCTTGGGAATCTGACTAAAAAAGACCCTATTTGCCAGTTTTTAAGAAAACTGGATGGGAAGCCTATCCCCGACCCATAGAGGGCGTTTAAGCCGTTCTTGGACGAAAAACCGATAGAGGGCGTTTAAGCCATTCTTGGACGTAAAACCAAGGGAAGATATGAGCCACAATCATAACTACCTGTACATACACATGCTTTTTCAAAAGTAAATAAATAAATAAATAGAGAGAGAGAGAGAGTGTGTGAGACTCCAGCTGGCCTACATAGAGATGTTATGATTGTCTTTCTAATTTCTCGTCTATAAAATCCTCTCTTCCTTCCTTTCATTTCTACTCAACCCATACATTCAACAACTACAGAAGTGTGTAAAAGTGGCAAGTTCCTCAGGTCATCATATAAGAAATATTTGTGTTTTCGGTGGATCTAGTCCTGGGAAAGAAAAGGAGTTTTTAGAATCAGCAAATCATCTTGGTCAGGTGCTAGCTGAGAGAAAGATTCATTTGAGAGAAATACTCATTTAATGTATGAGGGAGGCAATCTTGGGTTAATGAGAGGTGTGTCAATAGCTGTATTTTTAGGAGGTAGTCAAGTTTTGGTGGTTGTCCCGGAAGCTTTAGCACAAGGGGACATCATTGGAAAAACCATTGGAGAGGAACTTCAAATCTCCACAATGTTGGCTCGAATGAATGCAATGTTTAACCATGCTGATGCCTTCATTGCTTTACTAGGTGGTCTAGGCACATTGGAAGAGATCTTTCATATTTCCTCTTGGGCTCAATTGCACATTCACCATAAACCCATAGGTTTGTTAAATGTTAATGGTTATTATGATAAGTTGTTGTCTTTTCTTGATCATGCTGTGGAACAGGAATTTCTAACATCTTCTGCACGACAAATCATAATCTCTGCTGCTACTGCTGAACAATTGATTGACCAACTACAATCTTTCATACTGCTATTGCTGAACAATTGATTAGCCAACTACAATCTTTCATTCCTGTAATTGATCCCTCTATGAGTTGCATAAATTGGTCATCTAATGAAAGCCGTAAAAAGCTTAGATTAGATTTGAGTCTTCATTTGTGAATCTTTGTGTCTTTTGGATTTATTATTGTGTTTTATTGTTTCTTATATTTGTTTCAGTGTGTTTCAGGTTTGTCAGTATTCGTTATTTTAGGTGATATCTTCTATACTCTATCTTTCTACCTTAGAATATTGAGGACAATGTCTCGTTTTGGTTGGGGGGAGAGGGTAGTAGCTAAAAAATAAAAAACTAAATGTGTTTTCTATTTCATAAAGCATGTGCAAAATTATTGTTACTATGATGACAGAGTAAAAAAGATCTTTTTATGACTCTTAAGACGCATCTTAATAACCATTCTTAATAAGGTCTATCATAATACTTCTTGAAATATTCAAGTTTACAAACTCTCGCATTGTTATCACTTAATTCTGCTCATATACTCATTTAACATCTATTCTTAAACCTTAATTTACACACACATACTTTAACATATGATTATGGGTTGCATATTGGATTATTACATTATTTATGTTCTTTTGTTAAAGGTAACAACTAAGGGAAATGGATAGTATATAATTAAAAAAAACACAAAATAAAAACAACAAAAAAAGAAAAAGAAAATGATGATAATAAAAATATAGATAAGTTTGGTTTCGTAGCCTCCCTAACCTAAGCAATTAAGCCCGAAGGGGTGTTTTAACACCTAATACCCTAAAGTCAACTGACTTGGGAGTTATTGGCCCAACGCTTGTTACATGGGTTGAGGAGAAAAGCTTAAGGGAATCGAACATTGCACTATCTACGTATCAGTATTTGCGACCTGAGTTACTAAGCTCGTAGGGGTACCTCAACACCTAATGCCCTAAGACCAACTGGTCTGGGAGTCATTAGCTGAAAGCTTGTTTAATCCTTACATTAATATTCTATCTCCAAGTTCTCATCATCTTCTTCTTCTTCTCTTTCTTTATTATTATTATTACTACTACTATTACACCATGCATCTTTAACCCATGTAATAAGCTTTCGGTTAATGACTCTCAGACCAGTTGGTCTTAGGGCATTAGGTGTTCAGACACCCCTACGAGCTTAGTAACTCGGGTCGCAGATACTGATATGTAGATAGTGTAATGTTTGATTCCCTTAAGCTTTTCTCCTTAACCCATGTAACAAGCGTTGGGCCAATAACTCCCAAGTCAGTTGACTTTAGGGTATTAGGTGTTAAAACACCCCTTCGGGCTTAATTGCTTAGGTTAGGGAGGCTACGAAACCAAACTTATCTACATTTTTATTATTATCATTTTTTTTTTAATTATATACAATCCCTTTCCCTCAGTTGTTACCTTTAACAAAAGAACATAAATAATGTAATAATCCAATATGCAACCCACAATCATATGTTAAAGTGTGTGTGTGTAAATTAAGGTTTAAGAATACATGTTAAATGAGTATATGAGCAGAATTAAGTGATAACAATGCGAGAGTTTGTAAATCTGAATATTTCATGAAGTATTATAATAGACCTTGTTAAGAATGGTTACTAAGATACGTCTCAAGAGTCATAAAAAGTTCTCCTTACTCTGCCATTATAGTAACAACAATTTTGCACATGCTTTATGAAATAGAAAACACAGTTAGTTTTTTTTTTTTTAAGCTCTACCGTCTCCCCCCAACTAAAACAAGACATTGTCCTCAATGTTTAAAGGTAAAAAGATAGAGTATAAAAGATATCACCTGAAATAACCAACAATGACAAACTTGGAACACACTAAAACAAATATAAGAAACAACAAAACACAATAATAAAACCAAAAGACACAAAGATTCACAAATGAAGGCTCAAATCCAATCTAAGCTTTTTACGGCTTTCCTTATTTGACCAATTTATGTGACTCATGGAAGGATCAATTACAGGAATGAAAGATTGTAGTTGGTCAATCAATTGTTTAGTAGTAGCAGCAGAGATTATGATTTGTCGTGCAGAAGATGTTAGAAATTCCTGTTCCACAACATGATCAAGAAAAGACAACAACTTATCATAATAACCATTAACATTTAACAAACCTATGGGTTTATGGTGAATATGCAATTGAGCCCAAGAGGAAATATGAAAGATCTCTTCCAATGTGCCTAGACCACCTGGTAAAGCAATGAAAGCATCAGCATGGTTAAACATTGCATTCATTCGAGCCGACATTGTGGAGACCTGAAGTTCCTCTCCAATTGTTTTTCCAATGAGACATTATGGAGACCTGAAGTTCCTCTCTAATGGTTTTTCCAATGATGTCTCCTTGTGCTAAAGCTTTGGGGATAACCCCCAAAACTTGACTACCTCCTAAAAATACAGCTATTGACACGCCTCTCATTAACCCAAGACTGCCTCGCCCATACACTAAATGAATCTTTCTCTCAGCTAGCACCTGACCAAGATGATTTGCTGATTCTAAAAACTCCTTTTCTTTCCCAGGACTAGATCCACCGAAAACACAAATATTTCTTATATGATGACTTGAGGAACTTGCCATTGACCTGAGGAACTTGCCATTTCTACACACTTCTGTATTTGTTGAATGTATGGGTTGAGTAGAAATGAAAGGAAGGAAGAGAGGATTTTATAGATGAGAAATTAGAAAGGCAATCATACCACCTATATGTAGGCCAGCTAGAGTCTCACATACTCTCTCTCTCTCTCTTTATTTATTTACTTTTGAAAAAGCATGTGTATGTACAGGTAGTTGTGATTGTGGCTCACATCTTCCCTCAGTTTTACGTCCAAGAACGGCTTAAACGCCCTCTATGGGTCGGGGATAGGCTTCCCATCCAGTTTTCTTAAAAACTGGCAAATAGGGTCTTTTTTAGTCAGATTCCCAAGATTAAGTCAATCATGTTCTTTATGAAATAGTGGTCATAAATCATGATTTGCACGATGCACATCTCCACTAGGATGCGTCTCAAGAGTCAATAGAAGATTATCTAAAGACTCCTTACTCAAGCCATCCTTAATGAATTGTATTTTATCTTCACGGTATATAGATACCATTCCTAAAGAACGACATTGTGTATTACAAGTCCATCTAGCACATCGATGACAGACTTTCAGTCGTTTTGCACGACGTTTCTTTGCAAAAGTGCTTTTACCTATTCCAGGCATGTGTGAAATGAAGGAGTTAGAGGACTCACCTGATAATCGAACCTTTGCTTCAATCAACCAGCGAATATCTTCAAGAATTCCATGATTCATTAACAATTTCAATCTTGCACATCTAGCACGGTAAATATTTTGTAATCGCATTTTGAGGTAAAGCGGGAAAATACTTTTTTAATTTTTCAAGATTAGTGTCCATTTTCAAATGAGAATTGGAAGAGAGATTCAAAGAATTGCACAAATATATACACAAATATCAGTTATTGTGGGAAACTGAAAGAATCAACTTAAGTCACGGAGTACCGTTATCTGCCATTTCACCGGGGTGAGAAAAACTAGCAAAAATCACTCAAAAAGAAACACAAAAACAATGTAAGAAAAACAAAATAATCAACCTTTATCTACACGATCATTCAAACTAGTTGATTCATTTTCACTAGGAAAATTATCAAAGTAAGCTTTCAAACGATGTCCATTTTCCTTAAAAACATTGTCATTCATTGAATTCTTAATATCACAGGCCCTATAAGGATTGTTCCATCTTGATCTTAGCTCTCTAGGGAATGAATAGAGTTGAGAATTATAAAACAAAACTTTTTGACCAGTGTCAACTTTTTGACAATTTTCACAAGTTTTGCAGAATGCATGTGTGTCCTTGAACATGGTGGGCCAATAAAATCCATTTTGAAAGATTTTTATAGCTGTCTTTTTTTATGAGAAATAACTTCCACATGCTTCAGAATGATAAAGTTTAATGACACTACTTATGATTAGTACTTAAAAGTGCATTTTTATCATGGTTTTATATCATCATTTTGCACTTGAAGTATCAATAACTCCTTAACCAAAGCATATTTTATAAGTATCAATAACTCCTTAACCACTTGAAGTATCAATAACTCCTTAACTAAAACATGTTTTATAATAATATATCTAATAATATATGATACCTTTAATTTGTGGTAAATGTTCATTTTAAATGCAGGCCTATCACATAAATGAAAGGATTGATTGATGACTTTAAGAACTTAAATTGCAAGGGCAAAAAGATGACCAAAATTAGAAAAGAGATGTCGGTGCAATCCAAACCGGAACACTGTTCAGTAATTGGGTTATATCTGGAGCTATAGATCTCAGATTTAGGTCTACTTTATATGGATGGAAGGTAAGACATAGGCCTACAACTCTCATATGGAGCCCAAGATCTAAATTGTAGCAAAAACAAAGTAGCCCGAATCTGTCTTCTAGCCCGAGCACTGTTTAGTATTTTGGCCATATCTGGTGTTCTAGAAGTCCAAATGAGCTGAATGTTTTACACAAGAAAGCTGAGACAATTGCCTACAACTTTCATGTTTTCGAGTGGCTCCAATTTTGACGTTATCAATGACGTTTTGGGTAGACAAGAGAAGATAAGGAATGTCACCAAGTCAAGAGTTGACCACCCACTCATCAATTAGTCATCAAATCAATAGTTCCCAATTTTGGCCTATAAAAGGAGGCATTTGCCATGCATTTAGGCATCTTGGTCCATGCATTTAGGCATCTTGTGCCATGCATTTAGGCATCTTATTTTCCAGATCAAGATCATACTCTTCCTTTCTCTCTTTGTATTTTTTGTATTGCTTATGCTTTACTTTCATTAATATCAAGTTTATGCCTTTCATTTCCTTTCATTTACTTAGTTAACTTTTATCTTATTTATGTTCTTATGTTGTTTATTTATTTTTCTTTCTTTCATTATGTCTAGCTAAGTTTATTATGTCAAGGTGAAAAGGTTACACTAATGGTTTAAGAATAAGTATAGTGTAAACTTAATATGGACTTTAATGCTTCGCACTTTCATAGCCCATACTGTATGGTATAACCGACTCCTGAGCTATGAAAGAAACTTGATTTGTTGTTAACATAAGTTATAATCATGAATGCTTGACGAGATTTACAAGTATTAGCATTAATCGAATAAGATGACTAATGTAATCATGTTAACAATCTATCATCTGATTGGAACCTCCTTTGTGTGTGGTTTCCAATTGACTAATAAAAGTTTATACTATACTTGTTTGACATACCATTAGTGGATCCTCTAACCTTGACATTTATTGTTATCGTTGTTAAATCTTTACGTTAATATTTCATCTCAAAGTTCTCATCTTCATCTTCATCTTCTTCTTTTTCTTTATTATTATTATTATTATTATTGTTGTTGTTATTACTATTATTATTGTTGTTGTTGTTGTTATTGTTATTGTTGTTGTATTATTTTTATTTATAATTTAGACAATTAACCTCCCTGTGGTTCGACCCCGGTCTTGCCGGGTTATTTATTACTTCAACACTCCTGTACTTGGGAGAAGACATCAATCTTTTAGTCGTGTCAAGTTTTTGGCGATGCTGCCAGGGAGGTAAGTTCTTGTATAAATTATAGTAGTTATTTTATTTTCTCTTTTCATTTTTCTTGTATATAATTTTGTTTCTTTTCTCTTGTTTTTTCTTCTTTTGTTTATTCTATTCTTACACGTGCATGAGAGTGTGGTCACGTACATTAAGTGGGTAGACTTTGTAGAGTATCCTTATCATTATCAGAAAATATGGCCGAAGAAGCTAATCAATCACTTCATAATGAGAATAATGAGAATAACCGTGCTAGAACACTTCGAGACCACATGAATCCCACAAGAACAAGTGCACCATCATGTATAGTTTTTCCTCCCGATGCATCTCATTTTAATTTTAAACCAGGTATTATTCAACTTTTACCTTCTTTTCATGACTTAGAATTGGAAAATCCATACTTGCATTTAAGGGAATTTAAGGAGGTTTGCAACACATATAATAATTTAAATTGTAGCATGAACACCATCTGATTAAAGCTTTTTCCTTTTTCATTAAAAGTTAAAGCTAAAACATGGCTATAAAATTTGAGACTAGGATCCATTCGTGCTTGGGATGAAATGCAACAACAGTTTTTGAAGAAGTTTTTCCCATCTTGACACGACTAAAAGATTGATGTCTTCTCCCAAGTGCAGGAGTGTCGAAGTAATAAATAACCCGGCAAGACCGGGGTCGAACCACAGGGAGGTTATTTGTACAAATTATAAATAACAATAATACAACAACAATAACAATAATAACAATAATAATAATAATAACAACAATAATAATAATAATAATAATAATAATAATAATAATAATAATAATATTAGTAGTAGTAGTAGTAGTAGTAGTACTAGTAATAATAATAATAATAATAATAATAATAATAATAAAGAAAGAGAGGAAGAAGAAGATGATGATGATGATGAGAACTTTGAGATGAAATATTAATGTAACAATTAAACAATGATAATAACAAATGTCAAGGTTAGAGGTTCCACTAATGGTATATCAAACAAGTATAGTATAAACTCTTATTATTGAATTGGAAACCACACACAAAGGAGGTTCCAATCAGATTATATATTGTTAACATGATTACATTAGTCATCTTATTCAATTAATGCTAATACTTGTAAATCTCGTCAAGCATCCATGATTATAACTTATGTTAACAACAAATCAAGTTCCTTTCATAGCTCAGGTGTCGGTTATACCATACATTATGGGCTATGAAAGTGCCAAGCATTTGTTGTACCAAGTGTTATACAACATAAATCAAGATTAATCATTTAACAAGCAAAGTATTAAAGAGTGAACAAGATAACAAATACAAAACATGTTAGTATCAAACATTAAAGTCCATATTAAGTTTACATTATACTTATTCTTACACCATTAGTGTAACCTTTTCACCTTGACATAATTAACTTAGCTAGACATAATGAAAGAAAGCAAAATAGATAAACAAAATAAGAACATAAAAGTTAACTAAGTAAAGGAAAGGAAATGAAAGGCATAAACTTAATATTAATGAAAGCAAAGCATAAACATTACAAAAAATACAAAGAGAGAAAGGAAGAGCATGATCTTGATCTGGAAACCAAGATGCCTAAATGCATGGAAAATGCCTCCTTTTATAGGCCAAAAATGGGAACTATTGATTTGATGACTAATTGATAAGTGGGTGGCCAACTCTTGACTTGGTGACAATCCTTATCTTCTCTTGTCTGCCCAAAACGTCATTGATAACGTCAAAATTGGAGCCAGTTGCAAACATGAAAGTTGTAGGCAATTGTCTCAGCTTTCTTGTGTTTGGAGCCAGTTACAAACATGAAAGTTGTAGGCAATTGTCTCAGCTTTCTGGTGTAAAACATTCAGCTCATTTGGACCTCTAGAACTCCAGAT
>NW_011502690.1:0-13391 GCF_000495115.2 Populus euphratica
TATCGTTTCTTAGATGATTGAGCAAGCTTTGGTCTGCGTTCACTCGCATCATGACTCCCACTACTAATGTCGTCAAGTTGGCTTTCGGGTTTTGATAGCTGGGTGGCCTGTGCTTGTCAAGGAAACAGATTGATTGTAGAGAAAAATTCAATGAGCATCACCCTAATAAATTATTGGCCATCTTCTCTCCATGAATCTATTATTATTGGCAATTCTTTAATAATCACAGCAACAGAAGATGGGGGCACAGATAGATTACCATGATTGAAGAAACAGAGGCCTCTGCATCTTGGACTTTCTGGGTGCCATTCCTTCAAATACAGTTCCACTTTTCACTTCCAGCCATGGGTTTTTGTCTTTCAACAAGTTCCATTCCACAGGCTAAAATTGTTCTCTGCCACACCTTTATGTTTCATCATTTGAGCCTCTGAAATCACTGGCAACGCCACAATATAGAAAGATGGGCGTTAGTGAGCGCACGCATGCATGCACACATAATTGCAGCAACATGAATATATTCATGCTGAGGTGCTTCGTAGACCAGTGACTGTGTCCTTTCAACTTGGATCAGCAATATTTATACATGTCAGTGTCATTTATACTAGCAGGTGGGTCTAGAAATGGAACGTTCTAAAGTGGACATTTAACTCTTTTGGTTGCTTTAGGAGTCGATAATGCTGCCATGGGCAACTTGTCCTTGTAAAAGTAAGGTATCGATGTAAGGATAACACTGATCCTAATCACTAAAAAAATCTTCCCAGTATCACCCTTTTTTTATTAAAAAAGAACCGCCATTTAATCGATAGGATTCATTGATGGAATACGTAAGTTGTTTAGAAAAAGAAAAGTTTCGGAAAGAGTATAAGATGATGATAGCATTGCTCTCAACTTGACTGGCAATGGCTTTGACATGAGATCACATCGTACTACGTTCCTAGTTATTGACAGGCAAGTGAATTTCTGCCTAATTTTAATTAAAAAAATTTATATTTCGAATAATCTTAAGTATTCAAAATTTTCAAATGAAATTTATTTTTTAACGTGGACTTTTGAGTCGAATCTCAACTTCGAGGTAATTTTTAACAAGTGCCTCTCATGACCGCAACCATGTTTTTCTTTGGCAAGTCGATGGATTTTTTTATTTTATTTTTTGTGGGGGACAATTTATAGTTTACTAATTCTTTCTACTCTTGTCAAAAGAAATCCCTCCACTTTAAAAAAAAAACACATTAACAAGTGTGGTTAGGCATACAAGAACTTGAATTCATTATCCAGTTAAAAAGTTCTCTCGTCTTTGTTTCGTTTGAATAATTTTTTTTTTTTATTAGGAAGCCTTAGATTTATGATGAATGGGAATTTAGGAAAAAAAAATACTTTCATTGTATAATTGAAGTCCTATAAATAATCCATCAACAAAAAATATTAAAAACTGATTCTGCTAAATTCTTGTGGGAAATATGAATATATAAAACACATTATATATGCAATTGCTAACAATTAGTGTTCAGCAAAACAACCAAATTATTTGAGATATCTACAAAATTAACCAACTAGATGATTTTCTAAATTTTTAGATAATTTTGGTTAGGAAAATTTTAAAAACTTTATTTGATTTGATTTTAATTTAAAATTTTAATAATATAAAAAACTTAATTGAACAAAAAAAAACTAGAAAATCCACCATAAAATAAAGATCTATTAAATCAAAATCTATATAAAAAAAATAACCCAACTAAAAAGCTTACTGTAGACTTATTCAATTTTAACATATGTAAAACTTAACAGGCTTGACGAAGCTAATCAACTCAGTTATTCACTTATTTAATTTGATTTAAAAATTTGATAATTTTTTTTTAATTCAATTGAATTTTTTTTATCCAAACTAAACTTATTCTAGCCATGCTTATCCATAATTAACAAAAACTAAAACATGAGGTGCTATTAATCTCTGCATATAGCATTGTTTATTGGTACATGACTTTGATTTTTTTTTTTCATATTATTATTTAATATTATATTTATTAGAAATAAAAGTTGAGTTTCGTAATTTATTTATAAAAGCTAATGGCTTTTAAAAGATAAATTTTATAAAAATTAAATTATTTTTTAATACTAACATGATTGGTAAAATAATGTTAAAATAAAAAAAAACTCTTGTAACCTAAAATTTACATTTTAACAAATAATAAATTATTGTCTAAAAAATAACTAGTTGGGATTATAACTTCCTTCAAGATTAATGAAAAAAATATCACATAAACTAATAAGTATAAGTAAAATATTGTTTATTAAAACTCATCACGTTATGGATTGTTATAATGAAATGGTGTTTTTGTACTTTATAGTGCTCTATATAAGTGTAATTTAATGGTTAAAATGTTATTTTCTTAAAGTTTCTCTAGCATTGCTAAATTGATAAATTAATCTTCTATTATTTTTTTGGCATAGTAAAAGGAATTAATTATTCTTAAAAAAAAACATTTAACTAGTGTTAAAGGTTTTTAATACAACAAAATGACTTAAATACTCTCAAGAACAAATAATACTAAACTTGTTTTAAGGGGTTTTTTTGATACTTTTTATTTAGTTTTTTTTTATAATTAAGTTAACTTTGGAATAGTTATATCTTCTAATAAATATATAATATTATTATAAAAAACTAATTTGCGTGTAATGCTCTTCGAATAAAGCATGAGGTGTGATTAGTACTTAAAAGTGCATTTTTATCAAGGTTTTATATCATCATTTTGCACTTGAAGTATCAATAACTCCTTAACTAAAACATGTTTTATAATAATGTATCTAATAATATAAGATACCTATAATTTATGGTAAATGTCTATTTTTAATGCAGGCCTATCACATAAATAAAAGGATTGATTGATGAATTTAAGAATTGAAATTGAAAGGACAAAGAGATGGCTAAACTCCGAAAAGAGATGTCGGTGCAGTCCATACCGGAACACTGTTCGGTAATTGGATCATATCTGGAGTTATATATCTCAGATTTAGGTCCAATTTATATGGATGGAAAGGTAAGACATAGGCCTACAACTTTCATATGGAGCCCAAGATCTAAAAAGGCCATTATCAAGTCCAAATTGTAGCAACAACAAAGAAGCCCGAATCTGTCTTCCAGCCCGAGCACTGTTCGGTATTTTGGCCATATCTGGAGTTCTAGAAGTCCAAATGAGCTGCATTTTTTACACAAGAAAGCTGAGACAATTGCCCACAACTTTCATGTTTACAACTGGCTCCAATTTTGACGTTATCAATGACGTTTTGGGCAGACAAGAGAAGATAAGGATTGCCACCAAGTCAAAAGTTGGCCACCCACTTATCAATTAGTCATCAAATCAATAGTTCCCAATTTTGGCCTATAAAAGGAGGCATTTGCCATGCATTTAGGCATCTTGGTTTCCAGATCAAGATCATGCTCTTCCTTTCTCTCTTTGTATTTTTTGTAATGTTTATGCTTTGCTTTCATTAATATTAAGTTTATGCCTTTCATTTCCTTTCCTTTACTTAGTTAGCTTTTATGTTCTTATTTTGTTTTTCTATTTTCCTTTCTTTCATTATGTCGAGCTAAGTTAATTATGTCAAGGTGAAAAGGTTACACTAATGGTGTGAGAATAAGTATAGTGTAAACTTAATATGGACTTTAATGTTTGATACTAACATGTTTTATATTTGTTATCTTGTTCACTCTTTAATACTTTGCTTGTTAAATGACTAATCTTGATTTATGTTGTATAACACTTGGTACAACAAATGCTTGGCACTTTCATAGCCCATAATGTATGGTATAACCGACACCTGAGCTATGAAAGGAACTTGATTTGTTGTTAACATAAGTTATAATCATGAATGCTTGACGAGATTTACAAGTATTAGCATTAATTGAATAAGATGACTAATGTAATCATGTTAACAATGTATAATCTGATTGGAACCTCCTTTGTGTGTGGTTTCCAATTCAATAATAAGAGTTTATACTATACTTGTTTGATATACCATTAGTGGAACCTCTAACCTTGACATTTGTTATTATTATTGTTTAATCCTTACATTAATATTTCATCTCTAAGTTATCATCATCATCATCTTCTTCTTCTTCTCTTTCTTTATTATTATTATTATTATTATTATTATTATTATTATTAGTACTATTATTATTATTAATATTATTATTATTATTATTATTATTATTATTATTACTATTACTATTACTATTGTTGTTGTTGTTATTGTTGTTTTATAATTGTTGTTTATAATTTGTACAATTAACCTCCCTGTGGTTCGACCCCGGTCTTGCCGGGTTATTTATTACTTCGACACTCCTGCACTTGGGAGAAGACATCAATCTTTTAGTCGTGTCAAGTTTTTGGCGCCGTTGCCGGGGAGGTAAGTTTTGTATAAATTATAATATTTATTTTATTTTCTCTTTTCACTTTTCTTGTATATAACTTTGTTTCTTTTCTTTTATTTCTTTTTATTTTATTTTCTTCCTCCTTCTTTTGCTTTCTTCTTCTTTTTTATTTTATTCTTACACGTGCATGAGAGTGTGGTCACGTACATCAAGTGGTAGACTTTGTAGGATATCCTCATCATTTTCAGAAAATATGGCTGAAGAAGATAATCAATCATTGCATAATGAAAATAATGAGAATAACCGTGCTAGAACACTTAGAGACCACATGAATCCCACAAGAACAAGTGCACCATCATGCATAGTTTTTCCTCCTGATGCATCTCATTTTAATTTTAAACCAGGCATTATTCAACTTTTACCTTCTTTTCATGGCTTAGAATTGGAAAATCCATACTTGCATTTAAGAGAATTTGAGGAGGTCTGCAACACATATAATAATTTAAATTGTAGCATGAACACCATCAGATTAAAGCTTTTCCCTTTTTCATTAAAAGATAAAGCTAAAACATGGCTACAAAATTTAAGACCAGGATCCATTCGTGTTTGGGATGAAATGCAACAACAATTTTTAAAGAAGTTTTTCCCATATCATAGAACAAACTCTTTCAAGAGACAAATCATCACTTTCACTCAAAAACCAGGAGAAACATTTTACCAATGTTGGGATAGGTATCGAGACTTGCTTAGTACTTGCCCTCATCATGGTTTTGAAACATGGAGATTGGTTTCACATTTCTATGAAGCGTTAACACCTAAAGATAGGCAAATGGTTGAATTGATGTGCAATGGAACTTTTGAAGATAAATACCCTGATGAAGCAATGGGGTACTTAGACTTGTTAGCTGAAAATGCTCAAAATTGGAACACCGCGGGTACTTGTGAGGCACCGAGTAAAACTCAACCTCATACATCTAGTGGAGATATATACAACCTTAGGGAAGATCATGACCTTCAAGCCAAGTTTGCATCTTTAGCTAGAAAAGTCGAGGCACTAGAATTGAAAAAGAGTGGTCAATTTAAATCTATTGAAAACATTGTATGTCAAATATGTGAAACAAATGAACACTTAAATAGTAACTGTCCAACCTTGCCTTCTTTTAAGGAATGTCTCCATGAACAAGCCCATGCTTTAAACAGTTTCGAAAGGCCCAATCATAACCCATATTTGCAAACATACAACCCTGGTTAGAGAAATCACCAAAATTTCAGTTGGAAGAGTGACAATGCAAAAACTTCACAACCACAGTTTCAAGCACACCATAATTTCCAAAATTATCATGGATATGTACCTCCTCATGCTCCACCTCCTACAAGAAATTTTGAGGAAAATTTGTATGCATTCATTGAAAAGCAAGAGACAATCAACACTCAACTTGCTCAAAGCATAACAGATTTTAAAGATACTCTTGCAAAATTCACATCTGCTCTCAATTTTCAAGAGACAGGTAAGTTTCCATCTCAACCACAGCAAAATCCCAAGGGGCAATACAATGCAAATGCAAGTAGTTCTGGAAGTCAACACATGGTTCAAGTCAAATCAGTCATCACTCTTCGCAGTGGTAAGGTTATTAAAAAACCAACTCTTGAACCTTGTGAAAAAGATGATGAGTCAACCTCTAAGGGTAAGGAAGGGGTTGAATCTAAAAATAGCAAAGAAATGACTGATTCTCCGCCAGCACTTTCATTTTCTCATGCCATGACCAATCAGGAAGAAATCGAGGATGAAAAAGGCACCGAAAAGGTTGATGCGGATCTTTTATCAAAAGTGACAACAGATTCGACACCCGACATCACACCAATCGATGATTACTTTCCTGATAAATCTCTACTTTCTCTTAGTTCAATGCCTTGGTTTGCTAAAAATATCAATTTTCTTACTTCAGGATTTTTGCCAGCTCACTGGAGTATTGAAGACAAAAGAAAATTTTTGAGCAACGAGCAAAATTTTTGTTGGGATGACCCTTACTTATTCAATTATTGTCCTGATCAAATATTTCAAAAATGCATTTTCGACAATGAGGTAAGTAATTTCATTAAATTTTGTTACTCTAAGGCATGTGGGGATCATTTCCCGTAAAAAAAGAGGATTGTAGAAATCTTACAGAGTGGATTTTACTGGCCTACCATATTCAAGGAGTCACATGCATTTCGTAAAAACTGTGAAAATTGTCAAAATGTGGGATTTATTTCAAAACACAGAGAGTCTTTAGATAATCTTCTATTGACTCTTAAGTCTCATCATAGTCGAGATAAGCATCGTGTAATTCATGACTTATGAACCCATTTTCATAAAGAACATACTTGACTTAGTCTTAGGAATCTGACTAAAAAAGACCCTGTTTGCCAGTTCTTAAGAAAACTAGATGGGAAGCCTATCCCCGACCCATTGAGGGCGTTTAAGCTGTTCTTGGACGTAAAACCAAGGGAAGATGTGAGCCACATTCACAACTGCGATTTGATTTTTTTTTTTTGTTTGTAAAAACTTGTGTCTTTTGGTTTTATTATTGTGTTTTGTTATTTCTTATTTTTGTTTCAGTGTGTTTCAGGTTTGTCAGTGTTCGTTATTTCAGGTGATATCTTCTATACTCTATCTTTCTACCTTAAAACATTGAGGACAATGTCTCGTTTTGGTTGGGGGGAGAGGGTAGTAGTTGATAAAAAAAAAATTGTTTTTCATTTCATAAAGCATGTGCATAATTGTTGTTACTAGGATGGCAGAGTAAAGGAGTTCTTTTGTTAAAGTGACTCTTGAGACGCATCTTAGTAACCATTCTTAACAAGGTCTATTATAATACTTCCTGAAATATTCAGGTTTACAAACTCTCGTATTGTTACCACTTAATTCTGCTCATATACTTATTTAACATGTATTCTTAAACCTTAATTTACACACACACACTTTAACATATGATTGTGGGTTGCATATTGGATTATTACATTATTTATGTTCTTTTGTTAAAGGTAACAACTAAGGGAAAGGGATTGTATATAATTAAAAAAAAAAGAAAAAAAAACATGAAAAAAAAAGAAAAAAAAATGATGATAATAAAAAAGTAGATAAGTTTGGTTTCGTAGCCTCCCTAACCTAAGCAATTAAGCCCGTAGGGGTGTCTTAACACCTAATACCCTAAAGTCAACTGACTTGGGAGCTATTGGCCCAACGCTTGTTACATGGGTTGAGGAGAAAAGCTTAAGGGAATCAAACATTGCACTATCTACATATCAGTATCTGCGACCCGAGTTACTAAGCTCGTAGGGGTGTCTTAATGACACGACTAAAAGATTGATGTCTTCTCCCAAGTGCAGGAGTGTCGAAGTAATAAATAACCCGGCAAGACCGGGGTCGAACCACAGGGAGGTTAATTGTACAAATTATAAATAACAATAATACAACAACAATAACAATAACAATAACAACAATAATAATAATAACAATAATAATAATAATGACAATAATAACAACAATGACAATAACAATAATAACTATAATAATAGTAGTAGTAGTAGTAGTAGTAGTAGTAGTAGTAGTAATAATAATAATAATAAAGAAAGAGAAGAAGAAGAAGATGATGAGAACTTGGAGATGGAAAATTAATGTAAGGATTAAACAATAATAATAACAAATGTCAAGGTTACAGGTTCCACTAATGTTTTAGGTTCCACTAAAGATTTGAAGAGAATAATAACGGAAAAGGAGTTGAAGAAAGTTTTGGGATGTGATATTGATGTAAGGATTAAACAATAATAAAACATATGTCAAGGTTATAGGATTCACTAATGATATTTCAAATAAATATAATATAAACTCTTTTTATTACTCAACTAGAAACCACACACAAAGGAAGTTTTAATCGAATGATTTCTCGTTATTAGCTCATTATAAATTACTAACATGATCATATTAATTATCTTATATAAGCAATACCATACTTATAAATATCATCAAGCATTCATGTTGCTGGTTTATGTTAACAACAAATCAAGTTTCTATCATAATAACGATTTCGGCTGAAAACTATGAAAGATCAAGCATTTGATGTACCAAATATTATACAACACAAATCTAAATTAAACATTTAATAAGCAAGGCATTAAGAATTAGTAAGATAAAAAGATAAAACATGTTAATAACAATCTTTCTTGGATATAAACATTTAAAGCTCATGTTGAGTTTATATTATACCTATTCTAACACCATTAGAGAAACCTTTTCACCTTGACATAATTAACTTAGCTAAACATTAAGAAGGAGAAAAACACAAATAAACAATATAAGAACATAAACATAATATAAGCTAACTAAGTATAGGAAAGGAAATGAAAGAGCATAAACAAGAGATTACTATAGCATAAAAGAAAACTTGAACATTACAAAGATGTAGAGAGAAAGCAAGAAGATAACTTTGATCTGAAAATTAATATGACTAAATACATGGACAATGCCTCCTTTTATAGGCTAAGTTTCAGAACTATTGATTGATTGAAGAATTGGTGGGCATCCATTGATTTGGTGGCTGGTTTTTGACATTAATGGCTGCTGGTTTTTTGATATTGTGGGCTGATTTTTGATATTGTTGGCTGGCCAAAATGTCATTGCTCACATCAGAATTATAGCCAACTGAATTATGGAAGCTGTGGGCAATTGTCTTAGCTTTCCATAAAAAAAAAACCAGAGCTCATTTGGACTTCTAGAACTCAAGATATGAGCCAAAAACCGAATAGTGCTTGAGTGGTAGGACAGCTTCCGACGTCTTCGTTGTTGCTAAGATTTGGTTCCGATGTCTTCGTTGTTGCTAAGATTTGGGCTTGAAAACGGCAGAACTGAGTCTTCGACTTCATATGAAAATTGTAGGTCTATGTCTTACCTTTCCATCGATATAAAATGGACCTAAATCTGATATCTACAGCTCCAGATATGATCAAATTACTGAACGGTGTTCGAGTTTGGAATGCACCAACAACACTTTGCTAAGTTTGGCCTTCTTTTTATCCTTTCAATTTCAATCCTTAAACTCATCAATCAATCCTTTTATTTATGTGATAGACCTGCATTTAGGATGAACATTTACCATGAATTAAAGGTATATTATATTTTTAGACTTGCTAATATAAAACATGTTTTTGTTAGGGAATTTAATGATACTTTAAGTGCAATATGATGACATAAATCCTTAATGAGAATGCACTTTTAAGTACTAATCACACCCCCCAACCAGCTTATTACTAGTCCCTAGTAATCAAAGCATTAAAATAGAAAAACAATTTGCAAATACCACAAAGCAAGGCATTCATCATTTCACTTCTATTAATCTATCCAGATAAACAAACTCTCATTAAATTTATATATCTGCTTAATACCTCTTAAACAAGATATTAGTAAACCTTCTTTTGGTGCTAAATAAATCAAAACATAGCTATGGAGCTTTTCATGGAAGAAAACAAAATTTTTGTTTTAATGTTTAAGGTTAACTTCCTTGGGTTGGGACTGTTATCTTCTCTTTTTTTTTTTTTTTTTTGAAAGCAAGAATGTATAGCACAATGTATCCTGAACCCATGTAACGAGATTTCGGCTAATGACTCCCAGACCAGTTGGTCTTAGGGCATCAGGTGTTGAGACACCCCTACGAGCTTAGTAACTCGGGTTGCAAATACTGATATGTAGATAATGCAGTGTTTGATTCCCTTAAGCTTTCTCCTCAACCCATGTAACAAGCACTGGGCCAATAACTCCCAAGTCAGTTGACTTTAGCGTACTAGGTGTTCAAACACCCCTTCGGGCTTATTTGCTTAAGTCAAGGAGGCTATGAAACCAAACTTATCTACTTTGTTTTTTTTTCTTTTTATTATTATTTTGTTTTTTGTTTTTTTTTGTTTTTTTTTTTTGCATATTATATACTATCCCTTTCCCTTAGTTGTTACCTTTAACAAAAGAACACAAATAATGTAATAATCCAATGTGCAACCCATAATCATATGTTCGAGTGTGTGTGTGAAAATGAAGGTTTAAAAATACTTGTTAGATGGGCATATAAACAGAATCTATAGATAGCAATCCAAGAGTTTGTAAACCTGAATATTTCAAGAAGTATTATAATAGACCTTGTTAAGAATGTTTACTAAGATGCGTCTCAAGAGTCACTAAAGTTCCTCCATTACTCTGCCATCCTAGTAACAATAGTTTTGCAAATGGTTTAAATAATAGAAATTTTTTTTTTTTTAATATCAACTACTACCCTCTCCCCCCAACCAAAACAAGACATTGTCCTCAATGTTCTAAGCAAAAAGATAGAGTGTAGAAGATATCACCTGAAACAGTGACTATTGACAAACCTGAAACACACTAAAACAAATATAAGAAACAACAAAACACAAATATTATGCTATTAATAAAACCAAAAGACACAATTTTTCACAAACTAAGGCTCAAATCCAATTTAAGCTTTTTACGGCGTTTCATGCTTGACCAATTGAGTTGACTCATGGAGGGATCAATTACAGGGATGAAAGATTGTAGTTGGTCAATCAATTGTTCAGCAGTAGCAGCAGAGATTATGATTTGTTGTGCCGAAGATGTTAGAAATTCCTGTTCCACAGCTTGATCAAGAAAAGACAACAAATTATTATAAAAACCATTAACATTTAACAAACCTATAGGTTTATGGTGAATGTGCAGTTGGGCCCAAGAGGAAATATGAAAGATCTCTTCCAATGTACCCAAACCACCTGGTAAGGCAATGAAGGCATCAGCATGGTTAAACATTGTATTCATTCTATCAGACATTGTAGAGACAACATTACAAAGATGTAGAGAGAAAGCAAGAAGATAACTTTGATCTGAAAATTAATATGACTAAATACATGGACAATGCCTCCTTTTATAGGCTAAGTTTCAGAACTATTGATTGATTGAAGAATTGGTGGGCATCCATTGATTTGGTGGCTGGTTTTTGACATTAATGGCTGCTGGTTTTTTGATATTGTGGGCTGATTTTTGATATTGTTGGCTGGCCAAAACGTCATTGCTCACATCAGAATTATAGCCAACTCAATTGTGGAAGCTGTGGGCAATTGTCTTAGCTTTCCATAAAAAAAAACCAGAGCTCATTTGGACTTCTAGAACTCAAGATATGAGCCAAAAACCGAATAGTGCTTGAGTGGTAGGACAGCTTCCGACGTCTTCGTTGTTGCTAAGATTTGGGCTTGAATTCCGATGTCTTCGTTGTTGCTAAGATTTGGGCTTGAAAACGGCAGAACTGAGTCTTTGACTTCATATGAAAGTTGTAGGTCTATGTCTTACCTTTCCATCGATATAAAATAGACCTAAATCTGATATCTACAGCTCCAGATATGATCAAATTACTGAACCGTGTTCGAGTTTGGAATGCACCAGCAACACTTTGCTAAGTTTGGCCTTCTTTTAATCCTTTCAATTTCAATCCTTAAACTCATCAATCAATCCTTTTATTTATGTGATAGACCTGCATTTAGGATGAACATTTACCATGAATTAAAGGTATATTATATTTTTAGACTTGCTAATATAAAACATGCTTTTGTTAGGGAATTTAATGATACTTTAGGTGCAATACGATGACATAAATCCTTAATGAGAATGCACTTTTAAGTACTAATCAATAACTCCTTAACTAAAGCATGTTTTATAATAATATATCTAATAATATAAGATACCTTTAATTTGTGGTAAATGTTCATTTTAAATGCAGGCCTATCACATAAATGAAAGGATTGATTGATGACTTTAAGAACTTAAATCGCAAGGGCAAAGAGATGAACAAAATTAGAAAAGAGATGTCGGTGCAATCCAAACTAGAATACTGTTCGGTAATTGGGTCATATCTGGAGCTATAGATCGCAGAGTTAGGTCTACTTTATATGGATAGAAAGGTAAGACATAGGGCTACAACTTTCATATGGAGCCCAAGATCTAAAAATACCATTTTCAAGTCCAAATTGTAGCAACAACAAAGAAGCCCGAATCTGTCCACCAGCCCGAGCACTGTTCAGTATTTTGGCCATATCTGGAGTTCTAAAAGTCCAAATGAGCTGAATTGTTTACACCAGAAATATGAGACAATTGCCTACAACTTTCATGTTTCTGAGTGGCTCCAATTTTGACGTTATCAATGACGTTTTGGGCAGACAAGAGAAGATAAGGATTGTCATCAAGTCAAGAGTTGGCCACCCACTCATCAATTAGTCATCAAATCAATAGTTCCCAATTTTGGCCTATAAAAGGAGGCATTTTCCATGCATTTAGGCATCTTGGTTTCCAGATCACGATCATGCTCTTGCTTTCTTTCTTTGTATTTTTTGTAATGTTTATGCTTTACTTTCATTAATATCAAGTTTATGCCTTTCATTTCCTTTCATTTACTTAATTAACTTTTATCTTATGTATGAGATTGGTTTCACATTTTTATGAAGGGTTAACACCTAGAGATAGGCAAATGGTTGAATTGATATGCAATGGAACTTTTGAAGATAAAGATCCTGATGAAGCAATGGAGTGCTTAGACTTGTTAGGTGAAAATGCTCAAAATTGGGACACCGCGGGTACTTATAAGGCATCGAGTAAAACTCAACCTTATATATCTAGTGGAGGTATGTACAACCTTAGAGAAGATCATGACCTTCAAGTAAAGTTTGCATCTTTAGCTAGAAAAGTCGAGGCACTAAAATTGAAAAAGACTGGTAAATTAAAATCTGTTGAAAACATTGTGTGTCAAATATGTGAAACAAATGAACAATCAACCAATACTTGTCCAACCTTGCCTTCTTATTCGATTAATGCTAATACTTTTAAATCTCGTCAAGTACTCATGATTATAACTTATGTTAACAACAAATCAAGTTCCTTTTATAGCTCCGGTGTCGGTTATACCATACAGTATGGGCTATGAGAGTACCAAGTATTTGTTGTACCAAGTGTTATACAACA
>NW_011502690.1:13605-13685 GCF_000495115.2 Populus euphratica
ACATAATAAACTTAACTAAATATAATGAAAGAAAGAAAAATAACTAAACAAAATAAGAACATAAATAAGATAAAAGTTAA
>NW_011502690.1:13836-17371 GCF_000495115.2 Populus euphratica
CTGGAAACCAAGATGCCTAAATGTATGGCAAATGCCTCCTTTTATAGGCTAAAATTGGGAACTATTGATTTGATGACTAATTAATGAGTGGGTGACTAACTCTTGACATGGTGACAATCCTTATCTTCTCTTGTCTGCCAAAAACGTCATTGATAACGTCACAATTGGAGCCACTTGAAAAGATGAAAGTTGTAGGAAATTGTCTCAGCTTCCTTGTGTAAAAAGTTCAGCTCATTTTGTCTTCTAGAACTCCAGATATGGCTAAACTACTGAACAGTGCTCGGGCTGGAGGATAGATTCAGGCTTCTTTGTTGTTGCTACAATTTGGACTTGAAAATGGCCTTTCTAGATCTTGGGCTCTATATGAAAGTTGTAGGCCTATATCTTACCTTTCTATCCATATAAAGTAGACCTAAATCTAAGATCTATAGCTCCAGATATGACCCAATTACCGAACAGTGTTCCGGTTTGGATTGCACTGACATCTCTTTTCTAAGTTTGGCCATCTCTTTATCCTTTCAATTTCAGTTCTTAAATTCATCAATCAATCCTTTCATTTATATGATAGGCCTGCATTTTAGATGAACATTTACCACAAATTAA
This sequence comes from Populus euphratica, assembly GCF_000495115.2. Taxonomy (NCBI): domain Eukaryota; kingdom Viridiplantae; phylum Streptophyta; class Magnoliopsida; order Malpighiales; family Salicaceae; genus Populus; species Populus euphratica. The sequence continues at coordinate 14,440 of NW_011502690.1, forward strand.
AGGTATCTTATATTATTAGATATATTATTATAAAACATGCTTTAGTTAAGGAGTTATTGATACTTCAAGTGCAAAATGATGATATAAAACCATGATAAAAATGCACTTTTAAGTACTAATCACACCCCCCAACCAGCTTATTACTAGTCCCTAGTAATCAAAGCGTACCCCCCAACTAACTTATTACTAGTCCCTAGTAATCAAAGCGTTAAAATAGAAAAACAATTTGCAAATTCCATAAAGCAAGGTATTGATCATTTAACTTCTGTTAATCTATCCTGATAAACAAACTCTCATTAAATTTATATACCTGCTCAATACCTCTTAACAAGATATTAATAAACCTTTCTTTTGTGCTCAATGTATCAACATATAATTATGGGGCTTTTCTTGGAAGAAAACAAAATTTTTTGTTTTAATGTTTAAGGTTAACTTTCTTGGGTTGTGATTATTATTTTTGTCTTTTTTTTTCTTTTTTTTCTTTTTTATATATATACATATAACTTAAAACACCATGCATCTTTAACCCATGTAACGAGCTTTCAGCTAATTACTCCCAGACTAGTTGGTCTTAGGGCATTAGGTGTTAAGACACCCCTACGAGCTTAGTAACTCGGGTCGCAGATACTGATATGTAGATAGTGCAATGTTTGATTCCCTAAAGCTTTTCTCCTCATACGAGCTTAGTAACTTGGGTCATTGATGTAACCATATTATTCGATAGTTTCACCCACTTTTACCTAATGTTTTGTCCATGTTTTATATGTAAAATGCCTTGATATTCTTTGTTTTATGTTTTGAAGGCACTTTTGGATGAAAAATGCAAAAAGGAGTAAATTGGAGATAATTGGCAAATTTGACGTTCAGTCGATGTTTTGTGCAGAGCGTGATTTCTAGAGATCAAAATGAAGTGATTCCAGTGGCTCTAAAAAGCTAATATCCATACCTTTCTGGAAATGTAATGCAAGAAAAATACAAAGAGGAAGATCATGGAAATCACATCCTTCAAAGTCAAATCTCGTATTCTGCCACTGTTGACCTTTGTCCATTCAAAATTCCATATCTGGAGCTATAGAAGTCCAATTGATGCAAACTCAATTTTGTTGGATTCCTGACTCAAAGGTCTAGAAACGCTCCAATTGTCAGCCAAAAACGATGTCAGATGAGGGCGATATGATTTTTCAAAGATGACAACTGAATTCTGCCAGCAATCAGGTTTCGTGAAGAAATGAGTCCAAATTATGTTTCGAAGCTTCTAAACTATCATCCAAGTTATAATTTCAGCAATTTAGCCCCTCTAGTAAATCAATCTAGAAGGTCAAGAAAAGTAGCCACCAACCTCAATCCACCAACCTCAAATCACCAACCACAAACCAGCTGCAAGTTGGAATGCTGCCATTGTCAAAGAAGGAGGCTACAATGGTGGGTTGTTTGTGGTGACTACTAATGTCAAAGTTTGGCAAGTTACCAACCTCAAATCACCAACCAAAAACCAGCTGCAAGTTGGAATGCTGCCATTGTCAAAGAAGGAGGCTACAATGGTGGGTTGTTTGTGGTGACTACTAATGTCAAAGTTTGGCAAGTTTGGCAGCCACCATTGTTGATAAAGAAGCAAGAGGAGCTGCCATTGAAGCCTATATATAGACATCAAGAGAGCCAAGAAAGAAGAGGAGGGAGTGCAATAGAATCAAAGAAAGGTGGTAGCAACTAGAAGTGAAGAAACACAAACTCTCCTCTCTACATACTAGAAATAATGCTTTCTTTTATCTTTAGGAGTAGTTGTTCAATAGATATGCAAGGCTAAGCTCTTTTCTTGGTTGCAAGGACGCAGAAACTTTCAGATTTCAAGAATTGTGAGATTTATTCTTCATTTATTTTCAGTTTGTATTATGAATGAGTATGATTGTTTTCCTATGCATGTTTTCTATGATTGTTGTTGATAATTGCTAGAGCGGACTCTAAGTTATTATTGTGAACAATCTATTGCTAAGTTTGGTATCAAAACCGGAGTTAGGGTATATAAACTTGTGAAGCAACTAAGCTTGATAATTGTGGCGGAACTACGTTATTAAACTTAGGGAAAACATTCGATCAAAGCAACACAAGCAGACAACTTGGTTGTTAAGATTAATGAATTTATCTAGATCTTAAGGCTGCCATTAGATTAAATCATTAGTGCGGACACTGTGATTATTTGTTGGTTAGGGCTAGTTATACGGCGGATCCGTTAATTAACCAAAGTTAAGAAAAGATAAAAATTCAGAATATAAACTGGAGTTTCGTTTCAAGGATCGGTTCTGATTTCTGTAGGTGGATGTGTGCTTGTGACCAAGGTTTGTTTTCTTGATAAATTTCAGTTTTAATTGATTGTGTTCACTAGTTTAATTTCTTCCATAGTTTAGATTATCACAAATCAAAACCCCCCAATTGCATAACGTATAGCATAAAAATCTAAACTAAATCTTCCTCGTGGGATCGATCCCTTGCTTGCTCTATACTATCTTGTGTGATTTAAGTGTAAGGGTAATTAATTTGTGCGACCGCGACATCGCAACAGTCATAGATAGTGATATGTAGATAGTGCAATGTTTGATTCCCTTAAGCTTTTCTCCTCAACCCATGTAACAAGCGTTGGGCCAATAGCTCACAAGTCAGTTGACTTTAGGGTATTAAGTGTTAAAACACCCCTTCGGGCTTAATTGCTTACGTTAGGGAGCTCCCAAGTCAGTTGACTTTAGGGTATTAGGTGTTAAAACACCGCTCCGGGCTTAATTACTTAGGTTAAGGAGGCTACGAAACCAAACTTATCTACATTTTTATTATTATCATTTTTTTCTTTTTTCTTTTCTTTTTTTTCTTTTTTAATTATATACTATCCCTTTCCCTTAGTTGTTACCTTTTACAAAAGAACATAAATAATGTAATAATCCAA
>NW_011502642.1:0-18118 GCF_000495115.2 Populus euphratica
CCTATGTCTTACCTTTCCATCCATATAAAGTAGACCTAAATCTGAGATCTATAGCTCTACATATGACCTAATTACCGAACAGTGTTCTGGTTTGGACTGTACCAGCATCTTTTTTCTAAGTTTGGTCATCTCTTTGTCTTTTTAATTTTAGTTTTTAAACTCATCAATCAATCCTTTCATTTATGTGATAGGCTTATATTTAAAATGAACATTTACCATAAATTAAAGATATCTTATATTATAATATATGTTATTATAAAACATGCTTTAGTTAAGGAATTATTGATACTTTAAGTGCAAAATAATGATATAAAACTTTAATAATAATGTACTTTTAAGTATTAATCACAAAACCATTAATATAAGTTGTAATATTTTTGTAGATTGAAATAACAAGAAGAATATTATTTTTCTTCATGGCATTAAAGCAATAATCTAGGTTTTAAAATAAAACACAAAGCCTCCACCCGACTTCTATGGCAGACTAAAACCAAGAAAGCATGACTGCAAGTGCAAGATGGGAACATTCCAATCATCAATTTTATCTTCACCATTCAAATCAACCTAACACTGCTCTTGTGCCACAATTCCTAGTTGAAGACAACTATAGTATATGAAGTCAATCTATGATTATAACTTTGATAGTTAAAATAAGATTGGGTTCATAGATGGCTCAATGAAGCAACCTAATGAGAGGAAATTTGATGACCATCAATAATGGAATTGGCACAATAGTCTGGTGAAAAATCAATTATTAGGATCCATATCCAAAGAAATTGCCACAAGCATCATCAACTATAAAGATACTAGACAAATATCGCTTGATTTACTAGAATGATTCTTGCATGTGAATATGGTTCAATTATTTAATGTTGAGAATGAAATTCATGACCGTGTGTAGGGAAATATGTCTGTAGGATCTTACTTTACAAAGCTAAAGGACTTATGGGATGAGCGTAATGCACTTAACACTTTTTCAATATGCATTTATGGATCAATAAAAAAAGTAGCTACATATGTAGAAACACAAAAACCATGAAATTCCTTATGAATCTTAATTATTTATAAATAGGTGTTTGTAGCAACACTTTACTACAACATCCATTACCCATAATAAATAAAACATACTCACTAGTCATTCGCTATGAGAAAAAAAATTAGAGGTGACAATCGAGAAAAGCTATACTCAGCTTGAGGTTGCTATTTTTGTTGTAAAGAATTCAAACCAAGAGATTGAAGTTGAATTGAAATGCTTCAAGTGTAACAAAACAAATTACACTATCAGAGATTGTCGCGCATATCTCAGATACACTTTCTGCCATTGAAAGGGGCATATAGTAGAATATTGTGGCAAAAAGAAAGTTGTGACTAAAATTGAGTTTAATACGACAATTTTCAAAGGCAACTAAGTGGCATCACATAAGAATGAAAGAAAGGAGATGAGTTTTCCCTTCACAATTAAAGAATGCAAACAAATACTCAGTATGCTAAAAACTAAATAACCTCTGCCAATCATGTTAGTAACTGCCCAACTCATGATGAACTCTCGGGTAAGGCTTTTTCACTCATTTCTAATGGTAACATAAGTATATAGATTTTGGATAGTGGGTGCACAGATCATATGATTTCTTATCAAAACATATTCACATATTTAAGACTTGTTAATGGTCACACTGTTGATTTATCGAATGGGTCAATAACACAAGTAACTCATATTGGTAGAGTTCACCTATCCTCTGATTTAATTCTTGACAATGTTTTGTGTGTTCTATATTTTCAATTGAACTTAATTTCAATTAGTAAGCTTGCATCTAATTCCTCTTGTATAACCATTTTTCTAAGCTAGTTTTGTATGATTTAGGACCTACGTTCGGGAAAGATGATTGAGATGAGAATTAAAAAGGAGGGTCTATACTTTCTCAACTAAGAAAAGAAAAGAACATGCAACCATGTATGAACTCTTCATTTTAACCTTTGGCATTAACATCTTAGACATCCCTCAACTAAAGTATCCCAGTTATTTCCTAAAGTTAATTATTGTTCTCACAACAAATGTTTAATTTGTCCATTAGCAAAACAAACAAGACTTCTATTTTTTTAAGTTCTATTATCAGTACATCTCCATTTGATTTAATCCATGTTGACATTTGGGGTGGTTATAATGTTGCTTCTATTTCAGGTGCAAGATATTTTCTCATTACCGTTAATAATCATACTAGATTCACATGGATTTATCTTATAAATCACAAATCAGATATTAGGGATCTTCTAGTCACCTTCATCAATATGGCTGAAAATCAATTTAATTTCAAAGTTAAAATTATTTGTATTGACAATGATCTTGAATTCAAACTTGAAAGTGTTTACACTAATAAAGGTATCATTTACCAAACTAGTTGTATTAATACTCCACAACAAAATGGTGTTGCCGAACACGAACATAGATATTTGTTAAATATGGCACGTGCCTTATTTAGGTAGGTCTTTCTCATCAATTTTAGGATGATGTTATTCTTGCTTCCACTTACCTCATCAATTGCACACTAACCCCCATTCTCTATGAAAAGACACCATATGAAAAATTATTTAACATAGTTCCTAATTATTCACACTTACGAGTATTTGGTTGCTTATGTTTAATTTCCACTTATACACCAAGTCATTCCAAATTTGATCCTCAAGCATCTAAATGTTTTTTTTTTTGTTATCCTTGTAGAAAAAAGGATATCAAGTCTTTGATCTAGCTATGAAACGGGTTATAGTCTCAAGGGATGTCGTTTTCTATAAAAATATATTTTCTTCCTTCACACTAAGTGCTGGTACTTCTTCCACTCCCAATTCATTTTTACTTTTTGACATAGATTTTGCACCTCCTTTTCCTATTGCCCATCAAACGCTTACTGATCTTCCATCTCCAGCCACCCCTACCCCATACATAATTGATTCCCTACAGAACATTCAACTTTACTCCTCTCTTATTCCCACTCAACCTCTTCGTTGTGGCAATCGTTCTATTACTACTCCTTCTTATTTGCAAGACTTTCACTTCGCCATAACTCTTCCTTCAAGATTTGAACTGTCATCCTCTACAAACATGGTTCACACTTTAGGTAATGTTATCCTCTCTGTTCTTACTTTTCTTATGATAATCTTTCTTCCAATCATAAAGCTTATACCACTCTGCTCACCCTTCTCAAAGAACCTACTAGTTTTTCCCAGGCTGTTCATCATCCCAATAACATGAAACTATGTATCTTGAAATTACTGATTTACAAGCTACTGGAACTTGAAGCTTGGTTCTTTCGCTTTCTTATAAACGACTAATTGGCTGTAAATGGATGACAGTTGCTTATGTTTAATTTCCACTTATACAACAAGTCATTCCAAATTTGATCCTCGACCATCTAAATGTATTTTTCTTTGTTATCCTTATAGAAAAAAAGGATATCAAGTATTTGATCTAGCTATGAAACGGGTTATAGTCTCAAGGGATGTCGTTTTCTATAAAAATATATTTTCTTCCTTCACACTAAGTGCTGGTACTTCTTTCACTCCCAATTCATTTTTACTTTATGACATAAATTTTGCACCTCCTTTTTCTATTGCCCATCAAACACTTACTAATCTTCCATCTCCAGCCACCCCTACCCCATACATAATTGATTACCTACAGAACATTCAACCCTACTCCTCTCCTATTCCCACTTAACCTCTTCGTTGTGACAATCGTTCTATTACTACTCCTTCTTATTTGCAAGACTTTCACTTCGCCATAACTCTTCCTTCAAGATTTGAACTGTCATCCTCTACAAACATGGTTCACACTTTAGGTAATGTTATCCTCTCTGTTCTTACTTTTCTTATGATAATCTTTCTTCCAATCATAAAGCTTATACCACTCTGCTCACCCTTCTCAAAGAACCTACTAGTTTTTCCCAGGTTATTCAACATCCCAATAACATGAGACTATGTATCTTGAAATTGCTTATTTACAAGCTACTAGAACTTGAAGCTTAGTTCTTTTGCTTTCTCATAAGCGACTAATTGGTTGTAAATGGATGTATAAGATCAAGCTAAAAGCTGATGGGATAGTTTAAAGGTATAATACATGGTCAGTGGCTAGGGGATGCAACCAAATTAAAGGCATTGATTACCAGGAAACTTTCACCATTGTCGCCAAAATGGTTAATGTCCATGTCTTACTTAGTGTGGTAACTTTGCGTGGTTAGCATCTATATCAATTAAATGTCAACAATGCATTCTTGAATGATGATTTGGATGAGATGTTTACATATCACTACCTCTTGGCTTCAGATAAAAAGGGGAGACAAGCTTCCAAACAGTGGTTTACCAAGTTGTCCAATGCACTCAAGGCTGCAAGATTCCACCAGTCTTTATCTAATTATTTCTTATTTTTCTGCAGCTATCAGGGTAACTTTCTAGCATCACTGATATATGTGGATGATGTGATATTAGCTGGAAATCATTTGCAGGACATAGAGAACACCAAGTTTTTCTTATCTAGACAATTCAAGCTAAAAAACCTGGGACAACTTAAGTACTTTCTTGCCATAGAGGTTGCAAGATCACAACATGGCATTAGTTTATCACAAAGAAAATATGCCCTCAACATTTTGAATGATGCAGGATTTTTAGATGTCAAGCCATCCTGGTTTTCTTTGGAACAAGATGTATCATTAACATAATTTGATGAGAAGCTTTTGGAGGATGGATCAATATACAGAAGGTTAGTTAGAAGGTTAATATAACTAACTATAACTAGACCAAACTTGACTTATACTGTGCACATCTTAAGTCGGTTCATGTACAAACCTCGGTAACCCCATCTAGCAGCAGCTCATCAAGTTCTCAAATATATCAAGCAAACACCTGGATAAGGCATCATGTTACCATCCACGGGTAACCTTTACTTATAAGCATTTTGTGATGCTGATTAGGCTCATTGTAAGGGCACGGGAAGATTAGTTACCAGTTATTACATTTTACTTGAAGGAACACCTATTTCTTGGAGGACTAAAAAACAAACAATAGTATCATGTTCAAATACAGAGGCAAAATATCGCTCCATGGTTACTATATGTTGTGATATTACGTGGCTGAAAATTATTTTAAAGGACTTGAAGATAAATCACACAAAACTAGTGGCTCTATTCTATGATAATCAAGTAGCAATACACATCACATCAAATCCAATATTTCATAAGCAAACAAAGCACATCAAAATAGATTGTTATTTGATATGTGAGAAGATTCAACTAGGAATGATATAGATATCCTACATTTAAACTATACACCAATTGGCAGACCTATTTACTAAGTCATTAAGCTCCACACAGTTTGAGAATTTACTTAGCAAGTTATGTATAATTAATATATATTCCAACTTGAGGGAAAGTGTTAAAAAAATCAAGCACTAATTAAGCAATAAATTTAATCAGCACTGAATAAGTAGTAAACCAAATTAGTACTGAGTTGACAATAAACTTGTAATTGAATCGTTACATTATTTGTTCCCTTATTTATAAATAATTAAGCTTGATTATAGGCAATAGTGTAGGATCTTGATACAAAATCATCAATATAAGTTGTAATCTTTTCTTTGATTGAAATAACAAGAATATTATTTCTCTTCAAAGGCTATCACCTAGTACAATTTTTCTATATGGTCGTCTACATTTTACTCTCTCTCCTCTTGAGATGTCTCCTTTTTTTTATAACTGAAAAAAGTACCGCAAAAGCTACTAGTAAGGCTCTTAAATAACCTTTTTTTTTCCTTTAGTGATATAGAAAATACAATGTAAACCTAAATTGTAAAATATTTAATGTGCCAAAACAAACCCAAATTAAAAATAATTATCTAATATTAAATAAATAAATAAAATAATAAAAAAAGCTTTCAAACAAAAATTCTTCTATATAGCCCAATCTTCAATTTTCACACCTTAATAGATTTTAATCCTTATTCCAAACACGTCCTTCAAGATATTTTCAAGCTTAAAGTCAATATCAACCTAAATTGCCTGGCCTTAAAAAGGGCACTTGGTCGAGTTATCTCCTTGTGTTTGCGCTCCCAAATAGGTAATAGATAATGAATGTAATATAATCGAGCTAATAGACAGCGAGCAAATTAGATGAGGATATAATTTGGTTGGAGGAGGATTTGTCATTAATGAATTATACGAATAATCATAGACCTAAGTACAAAAAAAGAGATTCAATCCGACCAAACCAATAAAATAATATTAAAAGGCTATAATTGTTTACACAATTATTAAATTGATTTAAATTTTTTGAAGATTTCCAACACTCAATTCTATAGGAAATCATGAAGACACTATTTTAGCTAATTTTATTAGTTTTTCTAGATTTAATCCTTTTTATTTGAATTTAGGATTCTGATTTTATTACAATTTTAAAATCATTTTTTCATACTTTTTAAAGGATTGTGATTTTTTGTAAGGAGACAAAAAAAATTTAGAGTTTGTTTCATAAATAAAATTACAGGTTAAGGTTTTGTTTCATAAATAACTCTATTTTTTACCTGTTCTCCATCTTTGTGTCATTATAATCATTGTGCTTCCGTCAACATAGTGTCGTGTGTGTGTGTGTGTGTGAGAGAGAGAGTGAGAGAGAGAGAGTCATGAGTCAGTATCAGCAGCGAAAATAAGCAGCGCATTCACTGCTGAAGACTCGATCCATCCTAGAACTGAGAGCCTCAATTTGCAGAGCACATGGCTGGGTTCCCTCCCATGCATAATGGCATTAATTTGGGCTACTGTGCCCACCTGCATTCATCATCCCCGCCTTACCAGAAAAAACAAGTGACACTTATGAAGAAATTGAAGGACGAAAGAGATTTATATATCAATCTCGTTCTAAAAAAGCTTCTGTATATATGGAGGATTGCCTCCGATTATTAATGCTATCTCTGTCACGTAGTTAGACTAAAAATATGGGATATGCACTCACCTGCGCTGTTGTGTTTTTTCTTTTTTTTGTTAATTATTGTTTGTTATGGTATGTTGATGTTTATATCTATCTAGATTTACTATATCCAACAAATCCTGGTTTTTTAAGCTAATAACTTGGTTTGAAAAAATAAAATATTGTTAATTATCATTAAAATTCTTTTGAGGTAAAACTAAAATTTTTGTTATAGTGTTATTTCAAATAATATTTCAAATAAATTTTTTTATGTATTTTATCTTTATATTAGAAGTTAATAAATTGTATTATTCACAACAATATTTTGAATAATAACTAGTGAGTAATAAAAAATATTATTAATAATATTTTTTTTGGATATTAATCCCTTTTAGGTTTTACATCCTTAAATTAAAAGTGAATAATATTTATTTACCAAAAATATTTTTTTAATATCTTTTAAATATCTTTTGAAATTTTGCAAATTTATTATAAAATCCATGCAATAATATTTTTAAAACATGTAAAAATATTTTTTTTTTTTTGAAAATGATGCTCAAATTACTTTAGGATATTTTGACCATAAGCTAGGAAAAAAACATTTTTTTTATTATTTTTTAGGCTTTCTTTGGTGAAAAAACTATTTTTTTTTGTAATAAAACTACTTAAGATAAGTCAAATAAATGTTTGTCAAATACATCCTTAAACCAAAAAACCCTTTAACAAAAGCATAGCAAACTAAACCAGGTATTTAAATCTCTTTGACCTAGATTTTTTCTGATCTGGTTGACCCGACTGAGTTGATCCAACTAGGTTGACTCAAAATTTTTGGTATAAAAAATAAACTTAAACAACAACTTTAATGTATCAAAAACATAAAAAAAAAATTAAAAATATCATTAAATAAAAAACATAAAAATAAAAAGGTGAATACAATATTACTTGTTGAGCATTCAAACCTCTTTTTTATGCTTATAAACATAAATATAAAATAAAAGTAAATAAAAATGATTAAAAGTAGGCCATAAAAATACTACTTTTGGATCAGAAAAGTATATCTGGAAGAATTACTTTCTCTTTGTTTTCTTTTGAAGATTTTTTTCTCATAAACTTACAAAGTTAAGAAATCTTTTATTCAATCTCTTGGATCTCTACACTTGTGTTTCTTATTGATATTTCTCTTTTTTTTCTTCTCATTCCTTTTTTTTTTCTCTCACTCCTGCCTTAAAGCTTGGGAGGTATTTATAGGGTTTTACTAGAGTTTTGAAAGATTCTGATTCCATTTGATCTTGAAAGAAGTATTATAACCCTTGATAAGGACCCATTAATAAGACTTTGTGTATGAACACACAAAAATTAGGTTAGTTTTTGTATGATAGTTGCACATCTTTTATTTGAATATAACCTTGTTTAATTTGGAGGTCTGCCGCTCTATATTCATTTATGTGTTTGAAATTATCAACTTGATTAGCCAAAACTGTTAAAGCTAACTGGGTTGCCCACTCTTGAGGCCTTGTTGGAGAAATTCTAACATAATCATCTGCGGAGAGCACCTGAAGTTGATAGAGAAGATGCATAATTTTCATTTGAATTCAACCATACTCACTTTGAAGATTTATAGGTCAACATTCATGCGTTTAAAGTTACTAACTTGATTAGATAAAAATGTATATATATATATATAAAAGGAAAATTGATCGAACAACACGTCACTTACCTTCTCTTTTTTAACTCTTAACAACATGTCGTTTAGGGTTTTTCATTTGGAATTAACAAATTACAATTGAGCCTCTATTCTTCCAATTGCTTTTAATTCCATCCATAATTACCTTCAAACTTTTACTTTTATGCAATGTCACCCCTTTCAAACTTAATTGTTAGCCTTTAAGCTGGTCGTCTTTTTCATTTTGATCCATAGTTCTAAATTTATATAATTTGACTCTCAATTCACCAACAAACTTTAAATTTTTTCAATTTTAACCTCTAATTTACTCAATTTTTACCCTTATATTTATGTATCTTTTTTAGTTTGGTCCATGGTTTTGCATCTTTTAAATCAAGTCTCTAATTGCCTGTCAAAGTTTAATAATTATGTAATTAAGCCCTTAATTTGACTAAATTAAATACTAAAAATTGCAATTCGACTCTCAAACTTTAATTACATCCAATTAAAACCTAAATTGACTTTAAAATTAATTTTTCTTGTAGTTAAGCTCTCAATAAGTTCAGATAAATCTTAAAAAATTCTAAATGAGTTCTTAAACATCTAATTTTGAATTTTCTTTATCAATAAGGCCTTTATCAATTGAAAATACATTGTCAAATCTCAACTAGTCTTTGGCAATTTCCTAGGCATTCTGGTATACTCTTCTCACTAATTTTTTTTAAAGTTTCTACCAATATTTTTTTTATTTTCCTTTGTCCTTTTTTGGATTTATTTTTCATTTATATATGGCCCCAAAATATGTAACAACTGATAATAACTAGGGAAATCAAAAACTTATCCCAAATGTGCTCCATTCTTTGGTTATTGTTAGCCTATACTAGCAAGGTTATATGCTATGCTTTTATCGTGGTTTCCCTCTTATGTATGGTGAAGGCTACTGGTTGCTACCTGCAATAGTCCTAGCTAGATGTTGGGTAGGACTTGTACTCTATTATACCTTTTTAGTTATTTTATTTAGTTAGGTTGGGCACCTCTTCTCTGAATAAGTTCCCCATGTAACCAATGTTTGCCTCCTCCTTTGGGTTGTATATTCTTTTTAGATGAGCTTGATGTAATTATTTTATCAGGGAGCTTATTTCCCTTTGTATATCTTTGTACATTAACCTGGTAGTCCCCTAGCTTGTTTTATTTGATATTTTAAATATACTTACATTTTGATAAAAATTTAAAAAGAGAGATTCTCCTAAATAACCCAACTTCAATTTACTATCTAGTGGAGTAGTAGTAAGTTTCGTTTGTATCATATCAATATCTTGAAGCAAATCAATAATATATTTATGATGATTCAGAAATGAACTTTTTGTCAGAAGTTGTTATTTCAATATCAAGAAAGTACTTTAAAAGACCAAGATCCTTAATTGGAAATTGATGCTAGAAATTCTTATTCAATTGAGAAATAGAATGAGATCATTCATATAGATAAACACCATCATTTTATTAATTGTACCAAGTTGGATATATACTGAAGAATCACCTGAACTTTTAAAAACCAAGAGCTTAAAGAGCAGTGCTCAATTTTATATGCCATGTATAAGAACTTTATTTCAAATTATAAATGGATTTATGGAGTTTACAAACAAGGTTGAGATCTCCACTTTGAGAATGTCCAGGAGGAAGCTTCATAAAAACTTCTTATTCAATATCTCCATGCAAGATTGTATTTTTAACATCCATTTAAGACAAAGTCCACCAATTATTAATAGCAATAGATAAAAGAATTCTGATAGTAGTCATCTTGGCAACTAAGGTGAACATCTACTTATAATCAACATTAAAATTCAGAGCAAAACCTTGAGCAACAAAGTGTGCTTTGTGTTGATCAATAGAACCATCAAAGTTAAATTTTATTTTAAACACCCAGCGACTACCAATTACAAGTTTTTCATATGAAAGAGGAACTATACTCCAAGTTTTATTCTCTACAAGAGTTGTCAACTCTTCATTCATAGCTTTTTGTCAGACAACTTAAGATTAAGCTTATTAAAAATTTATGAACATTGGAGATAGTTGTAAGGAAAGTTATGGGCAAAGGTGATAGTGGTTTATAAGTTAGAGATTTAGTAATTAGATAACTCTATAAACAACATAATCTTGCAATTTTACAAGAGGATGACGAGTTTATGAAGGATTACGTTAAGGAGTTACTGATATGCCATGTGCATTGGTGATTATATTGTTAGACCTAGAAAAATCAAGTAATTAAGGACTTGACTGAATTAATTTCTAAAATTATCATGAATATATGGATATTATTCAGGAGAAAATTGATATTTTATCAATTTATAAAAAAATTAGATTTTTCTATAAATAATAAGTTATACCTTTTATTTATGAGTTGTTGTTTGTTAGATGAAAAAAACTATGTAAGTCATAGAATGGAGAGCTAACACTCTAGATATAGCAATCCCTCTCTTCTAAATAAGGATTTAGAAAAAAATTTACTGGTGATTCGTGTGGATTACTATTAAAGGCTATATAATTAGACAGTTTGTGATTTATGATAACTCAACTTTTAAAGAATTATTCAAAACTGAAAAAAAAAAATTAGATCTTCAAGTAGTAAATTTAAAAACAACTCTAGATCTTTTTAACGAAATTTTAAAGAATCTATTTTGTTTTATTATTTCCACCGAGGATATGATATTCAGGGAACCTATATAGGAATGTTCTTCCAAGCCTCAATCCCCTCCATGGAAATGGCGATGAAAAGAACAAAAGTTGCATGGAGAGAAGAAGTTTGCTGGCTGGAAGGGAAGCAAGTAGCCTGTTGTTCTTGGTTACTAAAAGTGCAAGAGAGATTATTCGGAGAAGTCATGGTTGTTTAAGCAAAGGCTCTCATACTATACAAAATCAAGGGAATGGAAAGTTCGGGAGAAAATATTATGTCTTTTGCCGTGAATTTTTGTATTAGATTCAATATATTTCTTATACATTACAAGTAAAGTGTGTGTGTTAATCCCAGTAGAAAAAGGGAAAATACAAAATAGGAAAAGTATTAGGTCATGAAAAATATGTATCCTTACATGGTTACGAAGCCTATTGGATCCTATTTATTTTTATATTTTAAGAGTATTATAAAAAATTTAATTTTTTAATTTTTAATTTAAATTAATATATTTTTAATATTTTTAGATTGTACTAATATCAAAATTAATTTTTTAAAAAATAAAAAAATATTATTTTAATATATTTTATTATTTCTAACTGTAATACCCACAAACCACTGTGTTTCGAAGAGTAACTTTTACAGGAATCTTGGGGAAAATAACTGCACTAGAAATTTCAAAGATGCTTGCGTTGATAATGACGTTCAAAGACTTTAGAACAAACAATGCACTGTAAAATTCAAAGATGCTTGCATTGATAATGACTTTCAAAGACTTTAGAACAAACATTGCACTGTAAATTTCAAAGATGCTTGTATTGATCAGGACGTTCAAAGATTTTAGAACCACTCAGGTTTGCACAGTGGAAAGTGCACAGAAGATAGTTGATGTACTACATGTTGCACGCGCGCTGATGGTGACTTGTGATATGTCTATACATTATTGTAGGTTGATGAAAAAAACATAAAATAAAATTATATTTTATTGTTTGATTATTTTTGCAGATCATTGTGCAGAATCCTTTAATTTTTGTCATATATATATATATATATACAGGATCAAATGCGTTTATTCGTGTTTTCTTATTAGCCAGCCAATGCTTGTAGGATTCACCAGCTACGAAGGAGGAAACTCCATGCATATTGAAGTGCATTCGTTTAGGCACACAAATCCAATCTTCACCGCATGAGTACCATATCAGTGACCATTCTGGTTGCGCATGCTACTGCTTTCTTGATAAAAAACTGCTCCAGTAATAAAACTCTCTAATGAGATGGCCACTTTCAAGAAACATGAAAGGTGGAATTTATAAATTAGCTAGGGGCTCGCGTTTGTCTATACATTTATTAGTTTGTTTGTTTTTTTGTTCTTTACGTTAATGTAATTACTGAAACTGAATTTTTTTCTATGCGGGTAAGGAACAGGGAGACAATTCTTACAGCCCTAAAAAGGTTTCTATGACCATGACATGGATATACTGCAAACCAGAGAAGAATTGTACTTCGATGGTATTATATATATTATACAATATTCAACTTCCATAAGATTTAGCTTCCCTTTAAATGCTGTGAACCTATGCTAGCTGCTAATTGTTGGAAAATTACTATGAACAGTAAATCTGAGCCGTCTGTAGCCATTGTCCTTAAAGATATTTATCCAACATAAAACCATCCTCTAGAATTCAACATGTCCTTCCTGTAAATACGGTATGCTATAAAAACAACAAGATAAAGAACAAAATAGAACAAAGAACCCAGCAAGGTTTAAAATATTCTTTTGTTGGTTGCCCTCTAATTCAAGAGTGGCCGATAGTTTATAATAGCTAGTAATAAAATTCAAATGGAGAATTAAAGAGTTGTTTTGTAATAAGTAGCTTTACAATAGTTTATAAAAAAAACTATATTGCCCTTTAAATAATTAATTTCAAGAATTTAAAATTTTATTATTTGAGACAAAAAATCTAAAAAATATAATTGTTGCCTCACAATTAAGGTTTTTTCTCTTATTCGATCGATCTAATTTTAAGTGTGTGAGCTTTTCATTTTTTTTCTTGTTGGTTACTATTTTATATTAAAATTCACTATATAAATATTAAGTTTATATATATATATATATATATATATATATATATATATATTAGATTCATAGGAAAAAAAAAAAATTTTAATATGTGTTTCAACTTAAAATGAAAGGATAGTATGAACGTGAAATAAAAAATATTTTGAAATAATGTGAAATTTCATTGTTTACAGCGCTAATGTGTTACATAGTGAATACGTTTCCATCATGAAAAGATTGTGATTTGTGATTCCACTAAGGAATCCTCTGATTCTCTCATGGGGCCATCAAGGAAACGAGAGGATTTAAGCAAAAATCAGAGGATTCCTCAGCTAGTAGAACAGCTGCAGTATAGCAAAGCTTGAGGTCAACTTTGAAGCAAGAATATTGATGCTCATATTCTCACCTTGCAGTTCTTTTATTTTTCTGTTGAGGCAGCCCGAACCACTGCTGTAACGGTCATTAAGGCCACCAGTATTATATGACCTCTCAGCTCTCTAGAATGGACTCCATTTCTTTCGAATTTTTTATCAAGAAGAATCATTGTGATGTCAAGCTCTTCAACAATCAATTCATAGTTGAGTAGCTATCATTACTGTAAATTGATAGCTAAAAAGTTGAATCTAATAAAAAAATTCTTGATTTGAATTAAAAAAAGGGAAGGTAAGTTGGGAAGACATAGGCGCTGTTGGTTGTTGATGAGATGAGAGGTTCTATAACACTAGTAGCTAGCCATGGCATCTGTTTCTGTGGTCTTTCACAAGGTCTCAATCCAGTTCGATCTGGAGCTAGTAAACTCTATTACTCGTTGATCACTTTTGCAGAATTTTTCCATGACTGATTAAATTGTTTTTGGTGTGTGGTGAGCTGCGCAGTCCCCTTCATCTTTCGATGATCAAGTCAATTTTTGAATAGACAAATAAGATAAAAATTAATGTAGAAATTGTGTAGAGCTTTTTTCTATCTCTGAGTCCTCCCTTTACCTGTCTCCATGCGTATAAAAATATTAACTTACACATGAAGATGGAAGGGCATAGCCTGTTATGGAAAGGTGACATTACTAGGATAATGTAAGAATATTTTATGAATGATTGTATGACAGGTATGTATTATTTTGTGTGTATTTGCAGGTAATTCTGCTGAAAATTTGCAGAGAAAACAGGCGACAATAATGGACTGGGTTTGCAGACCTAGGTTGGGTTTCCATCTATATAACTGGGTTTTCCAGCCTTATGGCCCTGGCCCAAGAAGCTGGAAAAACCTCTTAGCAATTTTTTTTTTCTGGGTAATATCAGGTATCCAAGCCTGCTTGAATGCACCTCTCTTTTACTGTGGCCTAACCTAATTATTCTTGTTTTCTTATTAGCCAGTATTAATTACATCTTGTATGAATTCACCAGCGGCGAGGAGGAGGCTGAGGAACCAATATTATATCCGTGTCGCGAGTTATGAACCGGACTATCCTTATATAAAAAAACAAATCAGTGTGAAAAATAAATATAAACCACATGAAGTTGAGATTACTGCATTAAAAAAAAAAACATAAATCCTGGCTTTTATATATTTTAATGTTGAATAATAAATTTTAAAAAAATTAAAAATATTAAAAAAAAAACAATTGAAATAATGAGATATAAAAATAAAATAAAATAATATAAAAATCTTAAGAGAATCCAAGTTAGTATGGAAAATTCAAAACTTAGTTCATGGGACTAAATTATTCCCATATAAAGTAGATAAAAAAATTAATATTTAATGAATTTATTATTAAAAAATAAAATCAAAAATCAAAATCAGTGTAAAAAACCAACACAACCCAGGTTAACATTTTATATTTATAATTTGGATTATAAAATTGAGATTATCACTTCAAAAAATCATGAAACTCAATTTTTAATCAATTAAATATTGATAAATAAAAATAAAAATAATTTTAAAAAAAAAAGATCCAATGAAAAAAATAATAAATAATAAATCAAACATAAAAATAAAAAGAATTTAAATTATGTGAGATGAAATTGAAAAATAAATTTAATTAACAAAAGGATATATATTAATTAAAAAAATAAGAATGATATTTGATATAAAATCAAATAAAATCAATTGATAAAGAATAAAATTAAAATTATTAAAAAATTTCAAAATAAAAAAAAATAAGAGAATAACTATAATTGAAATAAAAACAAAGGGAAGGATAAATTTTTATTTTGATTGGACTAGGGCGAATCCTGAGAAGAGGAGGAAGAAGAATAAACATTAGTCGCCGCCAAACCATCATTCATAACGCAGCATGCGCCACCATATTAGATGTGCCGCCCATCAATCCTTTGAATTTGGCTGGATATTTTTGGTTATAGGAGGAGGGTACACGCGTTGGTGGAAGAGGGCGGGCGACCCCCAAGGCACGCACTATTTATTTTCTGAAAATAATTCTTTATATTTGTTAAATTATTAAATAGTTCCTTAACTAATATAATTAAAATAATATTTTATGTTTGTTAAAATATCAATTTTAGCAAGATTATGAGCATATAAAATAAAGAGAAAAGGGAGATAATTAATATCTCTCTCTTTTTTACGAGATTTTTTTTAATACTATTACTATCCTATTTACCCATGCATTACCGCAGTTTTTCTTTTTCATAAAATCTTTTATATATTTTAACACTTGATTTCAGTGATGGGATATATTCTATAATGATTAATTTATATTTTAAAAGAACTTTTTTAACGGTAAAATATTTGCTTAAGAATAATACTTTTACAATTATTTTGTTCTTTAATTAAATATTAATGCTAACTTGTATAACTTTGATATCATCAACTAAAAAGGGAATAATCTCATATCCGACGTAGTAGAAAATGCCTAGAAACTCTAGAAAAAAAAAAAAAGTTTGATTGCCTGCTGGTTTACAATCTCCATTTTCTTTTCTCTGCTCATTGCCAACAAATATAGTGTACAAAATATGAATATACGGCAACGTGCTTTTGCTTTGATTGCCTCCTCGAACTCCGTTTCTTCACTATTTTAATGACTACTCGCAAATTTTTCTTGCACCGCAAGTTGGCTGCCCTCTCTCCCCACAACACACGTTCTCTCTCTCTCTCTTACACACAGCAAGACATAAAACACTTGAGATTTGTTGTTGTTGTTTTAGGGTTTCATTATAAAGACAGTAACTTTTGTCATAATAACAACACCGTAAATCTTGGGCACAAGCAAGAACTCAGGTTATGTATTTTCTTTCTCTTCTTTTTTCTTATATGTTTGATGTTGCTGTTGTGGCCACATGCTCTACTGATGTTTCTATTCTTGTTCGTCGAGCTTGAGCATGGTTATGGTAACAACTGATCGTGGCGTATGTTATCTGTCAATTTGCTTGTGTTTGGCAGGTGTTAGTATATGGTTTTAGTTCTTGTGGCTAGCTTTGTTTCCTTTCTCTACTAGAATGTTGTCTTTTAGAGTTTTGAATTTCTTTATTGGATTACAGTGAGGTTTCAACATGTTTGTAAATCAAGTATTTGATCTTAATTGCTTGTTTAATGCTTGTGTTTTAAGTTCGTGATCATTAAAAATATTTCACTTTTAAATGGCTGCTTGATAAATCAATGTAGGTCAATGTAGGTTAGTTTTTAAAATCTGGTTCTTGTTTCTACCTCTGTGTTTGGTATTGTTGGAAGTGTTTTTAAAAAAAATATATTTTTTTAAATTAATATTTTTATATTATTTTAATATGATGATATCAAAATTAATTTTTAAAAAATAAAAAAAATTAATGTGTTTTGAAATGAAAAATAATCACTATCATATTTCCAAATATATTCAAAAATTGAACCAAGTGTAATTTTTTTAAGAAAAGTTCTTTCAAATATTTTGTAATCTTAAAATATATTTTATCACATGCACAAATGTATTGGTATTTTAATCTTAAAACATTTTATTAAGAGTTTGGTTTTTTCATCTCACCAAGATAATATAGAAAAACCAATTGTTCAAAATAAATAATGAATTATTTTATATAATTTAATGATTTGTAACAACTAAAAAATGAATGAATTAGAGTAAATAATTTTTTATAAGTTAAATAAAATTAATTAACCTAAAAGTGTTTCTTATTAAAAAGTATATGTAAGAGATATTTTTTACCAAATAAGTAATTTTTAATATTATGAAAGACATGAATATCATTATTGAAAAATTAATATAATAATAAAAATATATATAATTTATAGAAATGAAAATTAGTCATGTTTAAAACATATTTGAATTTAATGATGAAAAGATGAGAATTGAACGATTAAAAAAAAACTATATATTAGTGATGAGATTAATATCTTGCATTTTCAACCATGTTAGATTTTATCTTCAAGTTTTGTAAATATGTTTTTAGATATATGATTGGTTTAATTACTTATTTTACTATTAAATATATTTGAATAGATGATTTATTAACTAAATGAATCACATAATTTATTAATATCATCTTTGTAGCAATTAATTATCTTCTCTTTTTACTATGGTCACAAATCTTCTTAAGATTAATTTGAGTGAAAAAATTCATTTTAAGTTATCTTAAAAAAACAAAAAAAATATCTCTATTATCATTCTTAACATTTCAAGTTTGATAATATATATATATATATATCAATGATTGTAATTTGTTAAATTTTATACATCAATAAGTATTATTTTTTTATTTTTTTATTTTATCTTAATAAATCTTAGATGCCCCCATCTCTTATAGTCTTTAATGGGAACCAAACATTACAACTCATTTTGGTG
>NW_011502660.1:0-1862 GCF_000495115.2 Populus euphratica
CTAATCAATCTTCCATCTCAAAGTTCTCATCAACTTCTTCTTCGTCTTCGTCTTCTTCTTCTTTACTACCACCACCACCACCACCACTACTACCACTACTACCACTACTATTACTATTATTATTGTTGTTGTTGTTGTATTATTGTTATTTATAATTTATACAATTAACCTCCTCGTGGTTTCACTCTGGTCTTGTCGGGTTATTTATTACTTCAACACTCATGTACTTGGAAGAAGACAACAATCTTTTGGTCGTATCAACTAGTAAATAGGGTCTTTTCTAGTTAGATTTCCAAGACTTTATCGAACATGTTCTTTATGGAATTATGACCATATATCATGAATTCTAGGATGCATATCTCCACTAGGATGCGCCTCAAGAGTCAATAGAAGATTATCTAAAGACCATTTACGCAAGCCATCTTTAATGAATTGTATTTTATCTTCACGGTTTATAGATATCATTCCTAAAGAATGACATGTTGCGTTACAAGTCTATTTAACACATTTGTGATAGACTTTCAATTGTTTTACATAGTGTTTCTTTGCAAAAGTGCTTTTACCTGTTCTAGGTATGTGTGAAATGAAGGAATTGGAGGACTCACCTGATAATCAGACCTCTGATTCAATGAATCAACGAATATTTTCAGGAATTCCATGATTCATTAACAACCTCAATCTTGCACATCTAATATGGGAAATTTTTGTAATTGCATTATGAGGCAAAGCGGGAAAATAGTTTTAAATTTTTTAAGAGTGGTGTCCATTTTCAAATGAGAAGTGGGAAAAAGATGCAAAGATAAGGAATAAGAAATTAAATAAATATATACACAGATATCAATTCTTATGGAAAACTGAAAAGAACCGATTTAAGAGTCACGGAATGTCGTTATCCACCATTTAACTGAGGAGAAAGACTAGCAAAACAAAAATCACACATAAAAAAAAACACAAAAACAATGTGAGAAAAACAAAATAATTAACCTTTATCTACAATATCATTCAAACTAATGGATTTATTTTCACTAGGAAGATTATCAAAGTAAGCTTTCAAACGATGTCCATTTACCTTAAAAACATTATCTTTATTTGGATTCTCAATATCAAAGGCCCATAAGAATATACATGTTTCATAATAAATGGATCGCTTCATCTTTATCTTGGCTTTCTAGGAAATATATGGAGTCAGAATTATAAAGCAAATTTTTTTGATCAGTATCAAGTTTTTGATAATTTTCAAAAGTTTTTGCAAAATGTATACGTGTCTTTAAACATGGTAGGCTAATAAAATCCATTTTCTAAGATTTTTGTAGTCATTTTTTTTTTACTAGAAATGACTCTTACATGCCTTAGAATGAAAAATTTTAACGAAACTACTTACCTCATTGTCCGCAATACAGGTTTGAAATATTTAATCAGGACAATATTTAAATAAGTAGGGTCATCCTAGTAAAAGTTCTTCAATTCGTTCAAAAACTTTCTTTTATCTTAGATACTCCAATAAGCTGATAAATCTCCTGAAGCAAGAAAATTGATATTTTTAGCATGCCAAGGCATTAAACTAAGAGAAAGTAAGGATTTGTTAGGAAAGTAATCATCGATTTGTGTGATGTCAGATGTCGAATCTATTGTCACTCTTGACAAAAGATCCACATTAACATTTTTGGTGCCTTTTTCATTTGTGATTTCTTCTCGAGAATAAATCATTTGCAATTCTTCAGATTTATCAAACTCAGTTTTACTTAAGGTAGATTCAAATTGATTATAAACTAATTTTTCAATAAAATCTACTTCTTCGAAATCATTGTTATTTCTAGGTTTCTTGCAAATGTTAAAAATATTCATCTCCAATGTCATGTTTC
>NW_011502660.1:1979-3620 GCF_000495115.2 Populus euphratica
TAAGACAATAAAATCCATAGGATAAATGAATTTATCAACTTTTACTAACACATCTTTAACTATTCCTCTATACACTTTTATAGATATATCAGCAAGTAAGAGAGTTACAAAAGTTGGTTTTAACTCATATAGATTGAGATTTTGAAAAACTGAATATGAAAGTAAATTCACACTAGCTCCAAGATCAAGTAAAGTTTTTTCAATTTTATGTTCTCTAATAAAGTTAGAAATTATAGGATAACTAGGGTCTTTATATTTCAAAGCATTATTGTTCTGAAGAATAGCACTTACTTGTTCGGCTAGAAAGGCTGTCTTTTTCACATATCTTTCAAAAATTTAGCATAAAAAGAAATCTATTTAATAGTATCCAGCATCAGTATATTGATCCTTACTTGTTTGAAAATTTCAAAAATTTCAGAGTTATGATTAACTTTCCTTTGTTTGGTCATGGCTTGAGGAAATGGAAGTGCTGGCGGTGAATCAGTCGTTTCTTTGCAATTTTCAGATTCAACCCCTTCCTTACCCTCAGAGATTGACTCATCATCTTTCTCACAAAGTTCAAGAAGAATGGGTTTTCAATAACCTTACCACTATGAAGAGTGATGACTGATTTGACTTGATCCATGTGTTGATTTTTAGAACTATTTGCATTTGCATTGTATTGCCCTTTGGGATTTTGTTATAGTTGAGATGGAAAATTATCTTTCTCTTGAAAACTGATAGCATATGTGAACTTTGCAAGAGTGTCTTTAAAATCTTTCATGCTTTGAGTAAGTTGACAGTTGATTACCTCTTGCTTTTCAATAATTGCATGCAATGTTTTCTCAATATTTCTTCTACAAGGTGGAGAATAAGGAGATGCATATCCATGAGAATTTTTAAAATTATGGTGTGTTTGAAATGATGGTTGTGAAATTTGTGCATTATTATTATCACTCTTCCAACTGGAATTTGGGTGATTTCTCCAACTAGGGTTGTATGTTTGCGAGTATGGGTTATGATTAGGTCTTTGAAAATTATTTAAAACATGAACTTATTCATGGAGACTTTATTTAAAAGAAGACAAAGTTGGATAGTCATTGGTTGAGTGTTCATTAGTTTTACGAATTTGACACACAATGTCTTAAACATATTTTAATTGACCACTCTTTCATAATTTTAGTGCCTCGCCTTTTCTAGTTAAAAAGGCAAATTTGACTTGAAGGTCATGATTTTCCCTAAGGTTGTATATACCTCCACTAGACATATGAGATTAAGTTTTACTCGGTGACTCATAAGTGCCTATAGTGTCCTAATTTTGAGCATTTTTAGCTAGTAAGTCTAGATACTCCATTGCTTCATCAGGACCTTTATCTTTAAAAGTTTCATTGTACATCAATTCCACCATTTGCCTATATTTAGGTGTTAACCCTTCATAAAAATATGAAACTAATCTCCATGTTTCAAAACCATAATAAAGGTAAGTATTAAGCAAGTCTTGATACCTATCCTAACATTGGTAAAATGTTTCTCCTAGTTTTTTAGTGAAAGTAATGATTTATCTTTTGAAAGAGTTTGTTTTGTGAGATAGGAAAAATTTCTTTACAAACTATTGTTGCATTTCATCCCAAGCACGAATGGATCCTGGTCTTAAATTTTGTA
>NW_011502660.1:3681-17844 GCF_000495115.2 Populus euphratica
CTTTAATCTGATGGTGTTCATGCTACAATTTAAATTATTATATGTGTTGCAAACCTCCTCAAATTCCCTTAAATGCAAGTATAGATTTTCTAAGTCTAAGCCATCAAAAAAAGGTAAAAGTTGAATAATGTCTGGCTTAAAATTAAAATGAGATGTATCAAGAGCGAAAACTATACACGAGGGTGCATTTGTTCTTGTGGGATTCATGTGGTCTCTAAGTGTTCTAACACGGCTATTCTCCTTATTTTCATTATGAAGCGGCTGATTATCTTCTTCGGCCTTATTTTTTGAAAATGATGAGGATACCTTACAAAGTCTACCACTTAATGTATGTGAGCAAATTCTCATGCACATATAGGAAGATAATAAAAGGATGAAGAAAATAAAATAAAAGGAAACAAAAAAAAATAAAAACAAAGTTAGATACAAGAAAAAAGAAAAGAGAAAAGAGAAAATAAAATAAATACTATAATTTCTACAAGAATTTACCTCCCCGACAACGGTACCAAAAACTTGACATGACCGAAAGATTGATGTCTTCTCCTAATTACAAGAGTGTTCGGCAAGACCGAGGTCGAACCATATGGAGGTTAACTATATAAATTATAAACAACAACAATAATAAGATGTTAAAGAGGACTTTGAGATGTAAGATTAATATGAAGATTAAATAATAAAACCAAATGTCGAGGTTAAATGATCCACTAATGGTATTTCAAACTGGTATAAACTCTTATTACTCAACTAGAAACCACACACAAAGGAGGTTCCAATCGGATTACAAATTATTAACATGATTACATTAGTTATCTTATTTGAATAATGCTAATACTTGTAAATGTTGTCAGGTATTCATAATTATAACTTATGTTAACAACAAATTAAGTTCTTTCATAGCATAAGTGGTGGTTATATCATACGATTTGTGCTATGAAAGTGCCAAGCATTTATTGTACCAAGGTTATGCAACATAAATCTAAATTAACCATTTAACAAGCAAAGTATTAAGAGTGAATAAGATAACAAATACAAAACACATTAGTATCAAATATTAAAGTCCATGTTAAATTTATACTATACTTATTCTTACACCATTAGTGTAACCTTGTCACCTTGACATAATAAATTTAGCTAAACATAATAAAAAAGAGAAACATAAATAAATAAAATAATAACATAACTAAAATATAAGTTAACTAAGTGAATGAAAGGAAATGCGAAGGATAAACAAAGATTAATATAAGCAAAACTTAAGCATTATAATAAAAAAAGAGCACAAATATGATCTTGATCTGAAAATCAAGATGCCTAAATATATGGCAAATACCTCCTTTTATAGGCCAAAATTTGAAACTATTGATTTGATAACTAATTGTTGAGTGGGTGCTCAAATCTTGACTTGGTGACAATCCTTATTTTCTTGTTTGAACAAAATGTTATTGATAATGTCAGAATTTGAACAGACTTAAATTATGAAATTCTAGGAAATTGTCTCAGATTTTCAGGAAAAAAAAAAGGTCATTTGGACTTCTAGAACTTAAGATATGGGTTGAACATTGAATAGTGTTTAGGCTGTAGGATAAATTTGGACTTCTTCGTTGTTGCTAAAATTTGGACTTCCAAATAGCAAAATTGAGTCTTGCCTTCTTATGAATGTTTTAGACCTATGTCTTAGCTTTTTATCCATATAAAGCAAACCCAAATCCATGTTCTACAGTTCTAGATATGACCTAAGAACTGAACAGTGTTTTAGTTTGGACTAAACCAACATCTCTTTTCTAAACTTCACCTTCTCTTTGTCTTCTCAATTTTACTAGTTTGACTTATCAATCAATCTTTTGATTTATGTGATAGACCTGCATTTAAGATGAGCAATTACCATAAATTAAAGGTATTTTATAGTATAAGATTTGTTATTATAAAACATGTTTCAGTTAAGAAGTTATTGATACTTCAAGTGCGAAATGATGATATAAAAACCTTGATAAAAATGCACTTTTAAGTACTAATAAATTTTTTTCAAAACATGACAAACAATCTTACAAATTAATTCTAAGTGGAGATGAGTTAGTTGTTTTGGGTGGGGATGAGAGTTAAGATCAATGGTTGGAATGTTAGTATGAAGGCTAGTTCATTTGAACTTGAAGTAGTGGAATTGGAAGCCAGTTTGATCAAGAAAAATAAAGTATAATAGTTGGTTCAAACAAACTTAAAATGGTGGAAATGAGGATTGGTTTGGATAAAGAAATAAAGAAAAAGATGAAGATGTGGGGTTATTCATTTTAGGTTATTTAAAAATGAAAAATCAACTACTTAGTGTGTAAGGCTTTTGTCTTTACTCATTATGGTTTTTTATATTCTAGATCATTTAAATAGGGGTTTAAAAAGGAAAGATGACAATGACTATGATCATTAGGTATAACTTTGCCCTTGATTTATGGACATCATATCTAAAGGTGGGATTTTTATTTTTATGGTGATGAGATCTACTTCTGAGCACATTATTGGTGTGACAATATTTCTTTTACTCCCTTGGACAACATTTTATTGAGTTTCTTCTAAGAAGCAGAGTTGTCTAAGAAAAGATTGCACTAGTTGAATAAGTTGTGTTATTAGTTGTGTTATATGTAATAGAATATCTATGAGCTACTTCTAAGTGGCTCGAATAGTTTTAGTGAATGCTCATATATGTTGAGCAAGGAGATCTAGGAGCTGAATATTTTTTTATATATAATAAAATAAAAAATTAATGTAATTCATTGGAGTTTATAACTTGAGTTGTAGGTTTAGCTAGCATGTTTATTTTTTTCTTTGGATTTACTTAATCGATAAGATCATGTCAGGAAAATTTTCACATGATTTAATTTAAAACTTATGTAAGCAAAGAGTCAAATTAAAAATTTATAAGTTTGAATTGATATACCAAATTTAACAATAATACCATAAAATTTTCTATAGTCTATATACTATATTTTCATGTTAAAAAACTTTCATATGGAGAAAACTAGCCATTTTTCTATATATAATTCCATATCTAGAAGGCATTATTAAAAATATTAGAAAATAAAAATGTATTCTCTGTACAAAACATCACAAGCATGCCTTCACGCTACCTGAAAGATGGTAAAAAATAAAAATAGAACGTAATGTATACTAATATTGTTAAGTTTTCCGTCATTTTTATTTGCTAATGTAAAGGATGTTTGAAAATGTGGTGTTGATTGTTTTTTAAAGTATTTTTTATTTAAAAATATATTAAAATAATATATTTTTTATTTTTTTAAAATTATTTTTAATATCAACACAAAACAAAACAATATGAAAATTAAAAAAAAATTAAATTAAAAAAATTAAAATTTCATCTAACATAATTAACTGCGTGTTTCCAAGGAATGCCTTAATCTCCACTTCCTTTTGAGAACAGCTAGAGCCACATCTTACTCGTTGTTACTTGACAACCCTTAAGAAAGGCTTGACATGTCTTTAATGCATTGGACGACTCATCAAGTATTCAGGTCAATTGGGAAAAAGAAAAAAAAAAGAATATCAGCGACAGTGAGCGACATGCCGTGACTTTGAGGAGGGGAAGTACCTAAATTTGTGCTGTAATTTATTTTTTCTTAATTTGCCTCAATAATAAGTAGACATGAAAAAGAGCACCGCTGTATATAGAAGAAATGTAAAGACACATTAATGCTGAAAACTTGGGAAACTTAGGCGTTCGTTGAGAATTAAAGAACTTGAGACTACTATGAGAGCTAGAATGTTGGACACCCGTCAACCGAGATACCCTTTGCGGTGGGGCAAGTTGCTAGTGAGCAGTGCTCCGGAAAAACATCAGGATCAGAACCCCACCAGTACAAGTTCTTATTTTCGAGCCCTACCGTCACATAAATAAGAACTGCCATGAAGGCAACACCTGCATCAAGAGCTGCTGATAGAACATAATTATATCTCTGCCACCAGTCCTTTCTGTACCTGAAAATGAAAAAATTGAAGATTGTTCCAACTAAAATCCATGAGTTGTAGTTTATTGCTGTTGCTGGTGGCATAGCAGCTGTTGCTCCCAGGAGCACTGGTAGATTAATGAGTGGTATCCAAGATTGCCCAGGGAATGCCTTGTGGAGTAGCCATACAATAAATGGCCCCAACAGTCCTCCCAAGAAGAACCAGTTGAGGGCCGCGTATTCTCCTTGGGAGCCAAAGATTCTCCTAGGTCCAACCAAACCCCAGATGACAGATGCATCGAAGAACACACGGTCACTAGGGCAAGTCCAAGGACTATTTGCTGGGAGGAGGTTATCTTGGCATATATGTTCAACACTATTCAGAAGCCACCATGCAACCCCAAGGTTGATTGTTCCAGCTATGATGGTTCCAATGAACTGATGCAATTAAAATTAAGCCCTTATCAGGTATTAGCATGCAGAAACATTCAAGCACCCGCACACAAGACACAAAATGAATAGAAATGCATGGGATCATTGTTAATTATGTCCCCAGTGAAAGTGGTTACCTGAACCAGGAACATGGACCTTGGAGGAATCTTCATATAATGTCCTAGCTTGAAGTCACTAAGAAAGGAAATTGCCTGAGCCATGCTCATATAGCCATAGGTTTTAAAGCAAACATTGGCTATAGGTCTCCCAGGATATATGATTCCCATTACATACTCAGTAATGATATTCAGCCCTGGTGTCTGAAAAAAGCAATTGTCAATAAGAGGTATAAGTTCTGGTTCTAGTGACAGTAAACAGACCCCTTTACTATTGATCTGCTTAATCAAAGAAATATCTTCCTCAATGCCTATAATATATTATTGATTTGACTTAACAGGTTTAGGAGCTATGGGAGTTGAATTTTCAGATTACCTGATTTGTGGTGGCAGTAATAATGCTGATAGGGAGGGAGAATATGAAGGCAAGGGCAGCTGCGAAAAGAAGTCCCCAAAATGGCATTTGAACTTCCTTTTTCAAGAAGATGCAGAGGAAAAGGGCGACTAGTAATGTCATGGCTAGAAGCCCATGAAACCACCGGGAAGGTATGTCCTTGTAGTTCTTCATTAGTCTTGTGTGAATATCCTCCTTTCCCTTAGAAGAGGCCCGGTAACGATCATAAATTTCCCTGTGCCAGCGTTGAATTAAATTAAACACATATCCTTAACATGTAAGAATCAGAGAAAGGCCTTGACAAGTTTTAACTACTTGGAAAGGCCTCTATGCTCGCTTAATAATCCAAATCATGTCTTAATTTAAACGAAACTTGGATTCAAAGAGTCATTATTTTTTTTTTCTTCCCAATTATTCAACAAGGAAATAAAATAATAAACCTCAGCAGTTCTGTAGAGGATGAGCAAAGAATTAGCAAAAGCTTACCTTCCATAGAACAAAGCTACGTGAGAAAGAGTGGCTGCAATAGTGGCAAATCCAAATCCATAGGTGAGAGCGAAGAATGTACTCAAATGAACTCTCCCATGCTTATCATACTGTGCCAAATCTAACTCGAACTTGTCGTTAACAACCTCAGTAATGTTATACGTCGCACCTCGTGCATCGAACAGGTGCGATGAAAAAATGGGAAATGTCTTGGCATTGTATACATTCAGTCCCCAGTATGATATTGGAATTACGACGTACATTATGAGTGCATACCCTACGAAGACATTTACAATAGCGAAGAAGGGAGTAAGCAGAGGGCTATACAAGTACGAAGCTACTGTTGACCAGTCCAATGTCAAGGCTCCAATTCCTAGTCCTCTCATGCCAGACCCTATCTGTTGGGCAGTGACTGAATGTGGAAAAGCATAGCAAATCCAAGCAATGCTTTGTAATGTTTGGAAGAGGTACCCTGGCAACAAGTACCAGAGAAAGCTACATGTCATTGCAATGACAAAGAATTTCACTCGTGAGATTCGGTGCTCGTTTTTGTCTTCCTTTTCATGCAATGTCCTGCAATTCCCATAAATGTATCCTTTTTTAAGTTTGTGGTTGTACTGACAACCTTGTAAACAAAATTGTAATGGAAAGCTAACTCAAACTATTTTGGTTGACTTGGTCAGTTCATTTTTCAGAATAAAGACTAAATGATAGATAAGATGCTTCTTTTTACAGTCGAAAAGAAAAATGCAACCAATCAAGTAGTATTTTTGTTCGAGGTAATAAGGCTCCCTTGGCAACAAAATCAGCTGCTTCATTTCTTAATTTGCAGCACAGTCAACATGTCTAACTGATATATCTGCCATCACTGACCGTATTTCCCATGACTAGAATTTCGAACTGACAGGGTGATCTATAAAAGAGAGAGAGACAATATTACTGCTGGCTTTTCGGTGGGAGCTGACGACATATATTAAGACAAATATTGAGACGGCAAAAAATCACATGTGAGCACTGCAGTAACTTTATTTGCTGCAACGATGATGTAACAATTATTGCTAGCTGGTATTTCTTTGTATTCAATTCCAAATCTAGGAAAAAATGTTGATTGTAAGCAGGAAGAGTCCACAGGTTGCAGAATCAAGCTAACAGGAACCGGCAAACCTGAAAAGAGATATTTGAACAAGAGTACTAGGCCACCACATATGAGCTGGTTCCACCACGTATTTCCTCAATAGCCCAGCCCAACCATACCCTAAAACCTGCACACTTGCATCATCGCTTGTCGGTTTGTCAGCTGCTCGAGATTAGCAAAACTCAAAAGCTTGCTAGAATTAAATTAGTTATAGAAAGGAGGGAATGACAAGAAGAAAGAAGTAAGAGTACCTTTTGCGATAGCATTTTCATATTTTGTCTAAAGGCATTGTAAAAGAAAAAACTAAATCAGGAGTGTATATATATATATGTACAAGAGAAAATATGTGACGAGAACCTGTGTGGTGATGATGAGAACCCAAGCAGAGAAAAAGGAGATGTTCCTTCCGTAAAACGCCTTGGACTTGATAATGTTAACAATACCGACAGCATAAGCTGAACCAGACCCAAAAGCACTACCAGCATTAGCAAATATCGAAATCAAAACATGCTCTTTCATGTTAAACGGCCCAGGGTTAAAAGAGAACTCTCTACTCCCAAGACCAGGAATGTTAAACTTGGTTTCAGGCAGCACAGTAGCTAAAAACCGTCCGATGGGGAGAGTTGCCACCTGGACGGTAATCTGGGTGATGATGAGAGGCTCAGTTCGATAAGCAAAGAATTGGTTCAAGAAAGAAAGGAGACAGCAAGAGAGAATGCCCAAGAACCACATCCTGAAAGTCCATACTGGGAGAGACGGGTCATCCGTGTTGGGTACTGTTAAACGAACTTGTTCTATTGGAGAGAGCTCTTCTTCGTCTATGTCAAGGTCTTTGCTTGGCGGTGCCTCCAACTCTACAGTTCCCATTGAATGTGAGACAGAGATTGAGAGCTGAGGAGTGGTGTTTTTGGTTTTTGAATTTTGGAATGTTATAGGACAAGAGGTTGTTCCTTGACTTTCCTCACATTCTCCTTTCGTTTCAAACACCCACGTACAGTATTTATATACAATGCAGATAATATATAGAAAATGGTGCTCTGACATAGATGGAGTCTGGGACATGGCTCCTAATTATTCACCACTCGTCTCTTTGTGTATAGCTATTTACTTCAATGCCGATTATGCGGATAATTTCCCCCTCCCCCGCTCTTTTATTTTTCCTTTTATTTTCTAACATTTCACTCTATTGACCATTGAGTCCGCTAACGTGAATATTATAAATAAAAAAATTTAAGAAATAGATATTACGAGTAAAGTGATGGATTGTAATTTTTAAAACTTCATCAATCCGACTTAACTCAGATGAAATTCACACCGAAGAAAAGTAGGGATATTATATAAAATGAAGAATTATAAAGTTGAGTTTAAAATTTATAACATTCATGAAAAAAGTAAGTTTATAAATAATAATAAGTTTATAAATAAAATAAAAATAAGATAAACATATTTAGAATAAGAAAAGGATCCTGGAATCAAGCAAGATGATTGATATGAATTATACACGAAGAAAACAAAATCTTTTGGACTTTGACTAAAAAACCTTGAATGAATTAGTTTTACAATATCATATATAATTATTAATTTGATTATTAGATTGGATTAAAATTTTATATCAGATTTTTTAACATGTTTTATTTGGGGTTGAATTTTTATAGGAAATTAGTTTAAAAATTCCTTACAATAATATTAATAATTGAATTGAAATAGATATAAACTATAAAACTTTGAATAAAAATCGACAATGTTTGTAAAGGAAACATTATATATTGTATGAATGTAAAGTAAATATGTACACTATAAGGATGATATTAGACTCTAAAAATAGAAGTAAAAATGTTATGCAGGACTTCCAAAAAAACACAATATGAAAAATACTCAATATAGACTGAAAAGCGAATAAGAACTAGATGAAAGAAGCGAATAAGAAAAGAAACATTGTGGACACAATTTAAGGAAATCTGAATTTTTCCAGGTTAGATTTGGTATAAAAAAGTATCGGAAGTGGGCTAAAATTTACACGGGAAGTCGAAAGGTCAAAAATAAAATTA
This sequence comes from Populus euphratica, assembly GCF_000495115.2. Classification (NCBI taxonomy): domain Eukaryota; kingdom Viridiplantae; phylum Streptophyta; class Magnoliopsida; order Malpighiales; family Salicaceae; genus Populus; species Populus euphratica. Next base: position 12,240 of record NW_011502660.1, read on the forward strand.
ATAATTTTTTTTGCCTATATATATATATATATATATATATATGGATTTGGCTGGCAATTATATTAGAATGAATTTCTATATTTTTAAAATTAAAAAATATAGATGAAACATGTTTTTAAAAATAATATTTTTTTAATTTTTATCTCTAAAATATTACTGTAAAATTTTTTTAATTTCAAACTCATCCAACTAAACATGTAATTATAAAAATATTTATTATTATAATTTTAAAATCTAACCCAAAGTTGATTTAGGATAAGAGTCAGTAATTAAAACAATGTTATCTTGATTAAGATTTTATTTAAAAAAAAAAACTTAATGAGTTTTTGAGTTGGGTCCTATCACGTGATGATTATGTCTTGATTAATTTAGGTTTTTGATATGGTCAAGTCAAGTAAAATCTCTTTTTATTTTTTTTTAAATTCAAATCGGTCCAAGTTTTAAGTTATTTGGATATCAAGTCAACCCGCTAGAACAATTTAAATTTCAAAATTAGGGTTATTATGTTATTATTAATTTCATCAACATTCAATGTAAACTAAAGTGTGTGTGTGCGTATATATATTATTTTTTAAAATATATAAATTTGATAAAAATATATATTAAGAATAAAATAAATTTTTATATTTAATCATGTTTTATTCATTATCAACCAAATACGATATGTATCATTATATCTTATATATAACAACTAAGCATGATTATATCTTTATTTTTTGTTATATCTTGTTTATTTTTATTTTTTATTTTAAAACAGTAATCCAACAATAAATTTGTATTATTTTTACAAGTGGGAAATTCACCAGATAAACTCTTACCTGCATCTTCATCACTTATGCTGACCCTGTGGTCTTTTATCCCACCATTACTTTATTTAAAAAACAAAAGAACATTTAGAATGAAACAATGGATTCATCCTAGCTCCTTAATTAGTTTACGCCTTTTAAAATTATTCCATTTACTCAACCTTGTTGAAACAAAGGTCAGCATAGAAAATTTGCTTGCCTTGTCGCAGTCTTGTTACAATTAACCTTTGCAAATGGGAAAAAGGAATTATTTCTCGCCGGCACTCGCTTTATACTTTTGTTTTGGTGGTTCAAACGATGATTGTGACTGGCAGTCCCAATTTGAGTCCGTTACGGTTTGCCTTAGCCGTTCGTTCACCGTAAACTCCAATTCTTAAGCTATCTAATCTGCAGTTGATTGCTGCCTGCATAGGCACGCGTACGGTGAGTTCCATTCATTTATTTTTATTAATTATCCACGCATAGATACAACCCAGGACCCACACTCTGTTAGCTGAAATTGGCTACGATTTTTATCCTTTTTTTTTATATATAATTTTTTTATTAGCACTATCTTTTAATAACACCTTAAAAAAAATTAGTTAATTAACATATTTTATACATATCATTATTATCATTATTGAACAACCCAACAACAACCAGCATGTTATTTTTCAAAGTCATGATGTTTTTTTAAAAAAATTTGAAATGGATTGCATATGAAAAGATATGAAAAAAAAAAAAACTCTAAAAATACATTGATGAGATAAATCAAACAATACTAGAAAATATTATATATGATAACGAGAATGTGTCGTACTAGTCGCTCAAAAGTTATGGGTGGCTTTTTTATCTATGGCTGCAAGTACTGTCATTTTAGGTTATTGTTGATAACTTTTCTTGGTATCATTAAATTTGTCTCAATCTTTTTTAAGGTATTAGTGGTGATGTATCAAAGTTTTTGTATGCCTTTAATTTTTTTATTGTTTTTTTCTCTCATCTCTCTTTACAAATTATAATGGGAAGAAATGAAAGAGAAAAAGAAAGAGAAAAGAAAAAGAAAAAGAAAGAAATGAAAGAGAGAAAAAAAGAAGAAGAAGAAGAAGAAAGATCATAGAGACACATCAAAACTCCGATTATAATACTCTTGCACCACTAGAAATGTTTTGACATGATATATCTAATGATACCAAGAAAAGTCACCGATGGTGTCCTAAGTGGGTCGTCCTTACCACTTAAAGCAAGTGAGCCACCCATCATCTTTGTACATTAAGTATGACACACTCAGATCATTGTTGGTGATATTTTTTTGGTGTCATTGAACTTGTTTCATCTAGATTTTTTTTATGGTTTTGGTGATGTCATAATTCGAGTTTTGATATTCTTCAAAGTTTTTTTATTAAAATTTCTTTCTTCATACTTTGTCTTCACTTGCAACCCATTTCTTATTTTTATTTTTATTTTCATGATTATAAATATCAACAAACTTAAATTATATTTTTTAATTATGACATGTATATATTTTTTAATTAGGACATGTATAAATTGTGTTATCTTATTAATTTTTTTAAATCATATTATTTGACTAATATTTTTTTAAAAGTGCTAATTAAAAAAAAGTTTTCAATTAATAAAGCAGGGTTTTTAATAATCACAATGACCTTGCGAGTATAAGTTAATTTTAAAAAAAAGAAAGAATTTGATACCCAAGTACTTAATATATTTATTTGACCAAATTTTGTTATTAAAAAATAAAAAAATCTTGTGTTTTTATTTTCAATTATGGATTGTGATTATTTTCATTTGGTTATTTGAGATTTTGATTTAGTTTGTATTTTAAATATTTAAATTATTTTTAATTTAAATATACATATATAGAGAGAGAAAGAGACGCACAATCTTTTATTTTTTTAATTGAAAACTATGTTGAAATTGAGAGCAAAATCAGCATGCTAAATTATTTTTAATGTAATATATTATTGATCCTGAGTTAATTGTGACCTGTGAATTAATTTATTAACCTAATAATCTAAAATTAATCTTTTCTAAATTAGTTCCTTGATTGAAAACTATAATCTTGATGACAAGGCCATTTAGTTTAGTACTTGATTAATTAATTTAATAAACAAATTATAGGAGTCCTCGTAACTTTGTTCATTGGTGGGAGAGACAAGGTCTCATCTTTCAATTTTCAATTTTCAAGATGAGCAGGAAAAAAACTTCAAGTATAATTTGCATGTTGATTAGGTTAAAAAAGAAGAACAAGCTTGCATTTAGATATGTTTATTCAAGAACAAATGAGAATAACAATATCAATAACAATAAGTTAAAGGAGTTATAAGGCTAAAAACACTATATCTAAACACAAAAGCATGAAAAGATGTTATAACCTTTGGAATAGAATCCGAAGTGTGATATAGTTTTTGGATTCCACAGCACTAATATCAAAGACCGGTAGGTCACCTAGTACATGCTTCTTTTATTTTACTTGCAATTTCATTTTTTATTGGCTTTTTTTTAATTTTAACAAATTTTATGATATTTTCAATATAACTTATATGACCAAAAGATTGATGTTTTCTTTCAAGTGCAGAAGTGTCGAAATAATAAATAACCCGGTAAAACTGGGGTCGAATAACATAAAAGTAAACTATTTCAAATTATAAACAATAAATAAAAAGAAGTTGAAGAGAATTTTTGAGATGCGATAATGATAGAAGGATTAAATAATTGTCAATATTAGAGGATCTACTATTGGTATTTTAAATAAGTATAATATAAACTTCTTTTATTATTCAACTGAAACCATACACAAAGGAGGTTCCAATCATATTATAAATTGTTAACATGATTACATTAGTTATCTTGTTTGAATAATGTTAATACTTGTAAATATTGTCAAGTATTCATGATGTTAACTTATATTAACAACAAATCGAATTCTTTTCATAATACAGATGTTGGTTATACCATACGGTTGAGTTATGAAAATGCCAAGTATTGGTTGTACTAAGGGTTATATAATATAAATCTAGATTAAACATTTAATAAGCAAAGTATTAAAAGTGAATAAGATAACAAATACAAAACATGTTAATATCAAACATTAAAGTCCATGTTGAGTTTACACTATACTTACTCTTACACTATAAATAAATAAGATAAGAACATAAATAAAATATAAGTTAATTAAGTAAAAGAAAGGAAATGAAAAGCATAAATAAGAGATTAATATAAGTAAAACTTAAGCATTATAATAAAAAGAGCAAGCAAGAACATGATCTTAATTTGAAAATCAAGATGCTTAAATACATAGTAAATGCCTCCTCTTAATTGAAAACTATTGATTTGATGACTAATTATTATGTGGATGACCATCTCTTAACTTGGTAACAATTCTTATCTTCCTGTATGTCAAAAACATTATTGATAACATCAGAGTTTGAACAGATAATCTGATGAAAGTTTTGGGAAATTATCTCAGCTTTCTAACAAAACATTAATTGGTGCATTTGGACTTCTAAAACTCGAGATATGGGTAGAATGACATGACCAAATGATTAATGTCTTCTCGCAATTGTAGGAGTGTCGAAGTAATAAATAACTCAATAAGACCAGGGTCGAACCATATGGATGTTAACTATATAAATTATAAACAACAACAACAACAACACCAACAATAAGAAGAAGACGAAGAAGTTAAAGAGGACTTTGAGATGTAAAATTAATGTTAAGATTAAATAATAAAAAAAAAAACCAAGGTTAGAGGATCCATTAATGGTATTTCAAACAAGTATAACATAAACTCTTTTTATTACTCAACTGAAAACCACACATAAAGAAGGTTCCAATTGGATTTTAAATGGGTAACATGATTACATTAGTTATTTTATTCAAATAATGATAATACTTGTAACTGTTGTTAGGTATTTATAATTATAACTTATGTTAACAACAAATCAAGTTCGTTTTATAGTATAAGTGTAGGTTATATCATTCAGTTGGGCTATGAAAGTGTCAAGTATTTGTTGTACTAAGTGTTGTACAACATAATTATAGATTAATCATGTAATATGAAAAGTATTAAAAGTGAACAAAATAACAAATACAAAATATGTTAGTATCAAATATTACAGTCCATGTTGAGTTTACTAGTTATTTATTCTTAAACCATTAGTGTAACCTTTTCATCTTGACATAATAAACTTAACTAAACATAATGAAAGAGAGAAACATAAATAAACAAGATAATAACATAAGTAAGATATAATTTAACTAAGAAAAACAAATGAAAAGAAAAGCATAAACAAGAGATTAATGAAAGCAAAACTTAAACATTACAAAAATATAAAGAGAAAGAGCAAGAACATGATCAAGATCTAGAAATCAAAATGCTTAAATGCATGACACATGCCTCTTTTTATAGGCTAAAATTTGAAACTATTTATTTGATGACTGATTGTTGAGTGGGTGGCCAACTCTTCACTTGGTGACAATTCTTATCTTTTTGTCCAAATAAAACGTCATTGCTAGCATCATAATTTGAATAGACTTGATTCATGAAAGTTCTAGGAAATTATCTCAGCTTTCTAACAAAAAATAAATTGAGGTTATTTGGACTTCTAGAACTCGAAATATAGGCTAAACATTGAACAGTATCTTAGTTGTAAGACGGATTTGGACTTCTCTGTTGTTGCTAAAATTTGAACTTCTAAAAAGCAGAATTGAGTCTTGCATTCCTCATGAATGTTTTAGACCTATGTCTTAGCTTTCTAGCCATATAAACCAATTGAAATTCAAGATCTAAACAGTGTTCCAGT
>NW_011502688.1:0-17456 GCF_000495115.2 Populus euphratica
TAATAATAATAATAGTAATACTAATAATACTAATAATAATAATAATAATACTAATAATAATAGTAGTAGTAGTAGTAGTAGTAGTAGTAGTAGTAATGATAGTAATAATAAAGAAAGAGAAGAAGAAGAAGATGATGATAACTTGGAGATGGAAAATTAATGTAAGGATTAAACAATAATAATAACAAATGTCAAGGTTAGAGGTTCCACTAATGGTATATCAAACAAGTATAGTATAAACTCTTATTATTGAATTGGAAACCACACACAAAGGAGGTTCCAATCAGATTATATATTGTTAACATGATTACATTAGTCATCCTATTCAATTAATGCTAATACTTGTAAATCTCGTCAAGCATTCATGATTATAACTTATGTTAACAACAAATCAAGTTCCTTTCATAGCTCAGGTGTCGGTTATACCATACATTATGGGCTATGAAAGTGCCAAGCATTTCTTGTACCAAGTGTTATACAACATAAATCAAGATTAGTCATTTAACAAGCAAAGTATTAAAGAGTGAACAAGATAACAAATATAAAACATGTTAGTATCAAAAATTAAAGTCCATATTAAGTTTACATTATACTTATTCTTACACCATTAGTGTAACCTTTTCACCTTGACATAACTAACTTAGCTAGACATAATGAAAGAAAGCAAAATAGATAAACAAAATAAGAACATAAAACTTAACTAAGTAAAGGAAAGGAAATGAAAGGCATAAACTTAATATTAATGAAAGCAAAGCATAAAAAATACAAAGAGAGAAAGGAAAAGCATGATCTTGATCTGGAAACCAAGATGCCTAAATGCATGGCAAATGCCTCCTTTTATAGGCCAAAATTGGGAACTATTGATTTGATGACTAATTGATAAGTGGGTGGCCAACTTTTGACTTGGTGACAATCCTTATCTTCTCTTGTCTGCCCAAAACGTCATTGATAACGTCAAAACTGGAGCCAGTTGCAAACATGAAAGTTGTAGGCAATTGTCTCAGCTTTCTTGTGTAAAAATTTCAGCTCATTTGGACTTCTAGAACTCCAGATATGGCCAAAATACCGAACAGTGCTCGGGCTGGAAGACAGATTCGGGCTTCTTTGTTGTTGCTACAATTTGGACTTGATAATGGCCTTTTTAGATCTTGGGCTCCATATGAAAGTTATAGGTCTATATCTTACCTTTCCATCCATATAAATTGGACCTAAATCTGAGATCTGTAGCTCCAGATATAACCCAATTACCGAACAGTGTTCCGGTTTGGATTGCACCGACATCTCTTTTCTAAGTTTGGCCATCTCTTTATCTTTTCAATTTCAGTTCTTAAATTCATCAATCAATCCTTTCATTTATGTGATAGACCTGCATTAAAAATAGATATTTACCACAAATTATAGGTATCTTATATTATTAGATACATTATTATAAAACATATTTTAGTTAAGGAGTTATTGATACTTCAAGTGCAAAATGATGATATAAAACCATGATAAAAATGCACTTTTAAATACTAATCAGCTTCCCATCCAGTTTTCTTAAAAACTGGCAAACAGGGTCTTTTTTAGTCAGATTCCCAAGACTAAGTCGATCATGTTCTTTATGAAATAGTGGCCATAAATCATGAATTGCACGATGCACATCTCCACTAGGATGCGTCTCAAGAGTCAATAAAAGATTATCTAAAGACTCCTTACTCAGACCATCCTTAATGAATTGTATTTTATCTTCACGGTTTATAGATACCATTCCTAAAGAACGACATTGTGTATTACAAGTCCATCTAGTGCATCAATGACAGACATCCAGTCGTTTTGCACGACGCTTCTTTGCAAAAGTGCTTTTACCTGTTCCAGGCATGTGTGAAATGAAGTTAGGGGACTCACCTGATAATCGGACCTTTGCTTCAATCAACCAGCGAATATCTTCAGGAATTCCATGATTCATTAACAATCTCAATCTTGCACATCTAGCACGGTAAATTTTTGTAATCGCATTCTGAGGCAGAGCGGGAAAATACTTTTTCAATTTTTGAAGATTAGTGTCCATTTTCAAATGAGAATTGGAAGAGAGATTCAAAGAATTGCATAGATATATACACAGATATCAGTAATTGTGGGAAACTGAAAGAATCGACTTAAGTCACGGAGTACCGTTATCCGCCATTTGACCGGGGTGAAAGAAACTAGTAAAAAAATCACTCAAAAAGAAACACAAAAACAATGTGAGAAAAACAAAATATTCAACCTTTATCTACAAGATCATTCAAACCAGTTGATTCATTTTCACTAGGAAAATTATCAAAGTAAGCTTTCAAACGATGTCCATTTTCCTTAAAATCATTGTCATTCATTGAATTCTCAATATGACAGGCCCCATAAGGATTGCTCCATCTTAATCTTAGCTCTTTAGGTAATGAATAGAGTTGAGAATTATAAAACAAAACTTTTTGACCAGTATCAATTTTTTGATAATTTTCACAAGTTTTGCAGAATGCATGTGTGTCTTTGAACATGGTGGGCCAATAAAATCCATTTTGAAAGATTTTTGCAGCTGTCTTTTTTGATGAGAAATAACTTCCACATGCTTTAGAATGACAAAGTTTAATGACACTACTTACCTCATTGTCGGGAATGAATCTTTGAAATATTTGATTAGGACAATATTTGAATAAGTTAGGGTCATCACAATAAAAATTTTTACTTAAAGTAGATTCAAGTTGATCATAAACTAATTCGTCAATATGATCTACTTCTTGTAAATCATTATCATCTCCAGGTTGCTTGCAAATGTTGAAAATATTCATCTCCAATGTCATGTTTCCAAATGATAGCTTCATCAGTCCATTCCTACAATTAATCAATGCGTTAGAGGTTGCAAGAAACGGACGTCCTAAAATAACAGGAAATGAATTACATGCTTTAGTAGGTTCTGTGTCCAAGACAATAAAATCCACAGGATAAATGAATTTATCGACTTGTACTAACACATCTTCAATTATTCCTCTAGGCACTTTTATAGATCTATCGGCAAGTAAAAGAGTTATAGAAGTTGGTTTTAACTCACCTAGATTGAGACTCTGAAAAACTGAATATGGAAGTAAATTCACACTAGCACCAAGATCAAGTAAGGCTCTTTCAATTTTATGCTCTCCAATAAAGCAGGAAATTGTAGGACAACCAGGGTCTTTATATTTCAAAATCATTATTGTTTTGAAGAATGGCACTTACTTGTTCCACTAGAAAGGCTTTCTTTTTCACATTCAGTTTCCTCTTCACAGTGCATAGATCTTTCAAAAATTTAGCATAGGAAGGAACCTGTTTAATTGCATCTAGCAAAGGTATATTGATCCTTACCTGTTTGAAAATTTCATAAATTTCAGAATTGTGATTGACTTTCCTTTGTTTGGTCATGGCTTGAGGAAATGGAAGTGCTGGCGGTGAATCAGTCGTTTCTTTGCAATTTTCAGATTCATCCCCTTCCTTACCCTCAAAGATTGACTCATCATCTTTCTCATAAGGTTCAAGAGAGGGTTTTTCAATAACCTTACCACTGCGCAGAGTAGTGACTGATTTGACTTGATCCATGTGTTAGCTTCCGGAACTACTTGCATTTGCATTGTATTGCCCCTTGGGATTTTGTTGTGTTTGAGATGGAAACTTACCTTTCTCTTGGAAACTGAGAGCAGATGTTAATTTAGCAAGAGTATCTTTAAAATCTATCATGTTTTGAGCAAGTTGAGTATTGATTGTCTCTTGCTTTTCAATGAATGCATGCAATGTTTCCTCAAGATTTCTTCTAGGAAGTGGAGCATAAGGAGGTGCATATCCATGAGAATTTTGGAAATTGTGGTGTGCTTGAAACGGTGGTTGTGAAGTTTGTGCATTGTTGTTCTCACTCTTCCAACTGAAATTTGGGTGATTTCTCCAACCAGGGTTGTATGTATGTGAGTATGGGTTGTGGTTGGGCCTTTGGAAACTGTTTAAAGCATGGGCTTGTTCATGGAGACATTCTTTAAAAGAAGGCAAGGTTGGACAATCGTTGGTTGAGTGTTCATTTGTTTCACAGATTTGACACACAATGTTTTCAACAGATTTTAATTGACCACTCTTTTTTAATTCTAGTGCCTCGACTTTTCTAGCTAAAGATGCAAACTTGGCTTGAAGGTCATGATCTTCCCTAAGGTTGTACATACCTCCACTAGTTGTGTGAGGTTGAGTTTTACTCGGTGCCTCATAAGTACCCGCAGTGTCCTAATTTTGAGCATTTTCAGCTAACAAGTCTAAGTACTCCATTGCTTCATCAGGGTCTTTATCTTCAAAAGTTCCATTGCACATGAATTCAACCATTTACCTATCTTTAGGTGTTAACCCTTCATAGAAATGTGAAACCAATCTCCATGTTTCAAAACCATGATAAGGGCAAGTACTAAGCAAGTCTCGATACCTATCCCAACATTGGTAAAATGTTTCTCCTGGTTTTTGAGTGAAAGTGGTGATTTGTCTCTTGAAAGAGTTTGTTCTATGAGATGGGAAAAACTTCTTTAAAAATTATTGTTGCATTTCATCCCAAGCACGAATGGATCCTGGTCTTAAATTTTGTAGCCATGTTTTAGCTTTATCTTTTAATGAAAAAGGAAAAAGCTTTAATCTGATGGTGTTCATGCTACAATTTAAATTATTATATGTGTTGCAGACCTCTTCAAATTCCCTTAAATGCAAGTATGGATTTTCCAATTCTAAACCATGAAAAGAAGGTAAAAGTTGAATAATACCTGGTTTAAAATTAAAATGAGATGCATCAGGAGGAAAAACTATGCATGATGGTGCACTTGTTCTTGTGGGATTTATGTGGTCTCTAAGTGTTCTAGCACGGTTATTCTCATTATTCTCATTATGAAGTGATTGATTATCTTCTTCCGCCATATTTTCTGAAAATGATGAGGATACCCTACAAAGTCTACCACTTGATGTACGTGATCACACTCTCATGCACGTGAAGGAATAAAATAAAAAAAAGAAGAAGAAAGCAAAAGAAGGAGGAAGAAAACAAAATAAAAAGAAACAAAAGAAAAGAAACAAAGTTATATACAAGAAAAGTGAAAAGAGAAAATAAAATAAATACTATAATTTATACAAGAACTTACCTCCCCGGCAACGGCGCCAAAAACTTGACACGACTAAAAGATTGATGTCTTCTCCCAAGTGCAGGAGTGTCGAAGTAATAAATAACCCGGCAAGACCGGGGTCGAACCACAGGGAGGTTAATTGTACAAATTATAAACAACAATTTAAAAGATTGATGTCTTTTCCCAAGTGCAGGAGTGTCGAAGTAATAAATAACCCGGTAAGACCGGGGTCGAACCACAAGGAGGTTATTTGTACAAATTATAAATAACAATAATACAACAACAATAACAATAACAATAACAACAACAATAATAATAAGAATAACAATAATAATAATAATAATAATAATAATAATAATAGTATTAGTAGTAATAATAATAATAAAGAAAGAGAAGAAGAAGAAGATGATGAGAACTTCGAGATGGAAAATTAATGTAAGGATTAAACAATAATAATAACAAATGTCAAGGTTAGAGGTTCCACTAATGGTATATCAAACAAGTATAGTATAAACTCTTTTTTCGTCGTGTCATTCCTTCCTATGCTAAATTTTTGAAAGATCTGTACACTGTGAAGATGAAACTGAATGTGAAAAAGAAAGCCTTTCTAGCCGAACAAGTAAGTTGATTAGACTTAAAAGTGTGGAATTTGCAAATTGTTTTTCTATTTTACGCTTTGATTACTAGGGACTAGTAATAAGCTGGTTGGGGGGTGTGATTAGTACTTAAAAGTGCATTTTTATCATGGTTTTATATCATCATTTTGCACTTGAAGTATCAATAACTCCTTAACTAAAATATGTTTTATAATAATGTATCTAATAATATAAGATACCTATGATTTGTGGTAAATGTCTATTTTTAATGCAGGTGATTAGTACTTAAAAGTGCATTTTTATCATGGTTTTATATCATCATTTTGTACTTGAAGTATCAATAACTCCTTAACTAAAATATGTTTTATAATAATGTATCTAATAATATAAGATACCTATAATTTGTGGTAAATGTCTATTTTTAATGCAGGTCTATCACATAAATGAAAGGATTGATTGATGACTTGAAGAACTTAAATTGCATGGATAAAGAGATGGTCAAACTTAGAGATGAGATGTCGGTGCAATCCAAACCGGAACACTGTTCGGTAATTGGGTCATATCTGGAGCTACATATCTCAGATTTAGGTCCACTTTATATGGATGGAAAGGTAAGACATAGGCCTACAACTTTTATATGGAGCCCAAGATCTAAAAAGGCCATTATCAAGTCCAAATTGTAGCAACAACAAAGAAGCCCGAATCTGTCTTCCAGCCCGAGCACTGTTCGGTATTTTGGCCATATCTGGAGTTCTAGAAGTCCAAATGAGCTGAATTGTTTACACAAGAAAGCTGAGACAATTGCCTACAACTTTCATGTTTGCAACTGGCTCCAGTTTTGACGTTATCAATGACGTTTTGGGCAGACAAGAGAAGATAAGGATTGTCACCAAGTCAAAAGTTGGCCACCCACTTATCAATTAGTCATCTTCTTCTTCTTCTCTTTCTTTATTATTAAAGGAGGCATTTGCCATGCATTTAGGCATCTTGGTTTGCAGATCAAGATCATGCTCTTCCTTTCTCTCTTTGTATTTTTTTATGCTTTGTTTTCATTAATATTAAGTTTATGCCTTTCATTTCCTTTCCTTTACTTAGTTAACTTTTATGTTGTTATTTTGTTTATCTATTTTTCTTTCTTTCATTATGTCTAGCTAAGTTAATTATGTCAAGGTGAAAAGGTTACACTAATAGTGTGAGAATAAGTATAATGTAAACTTAATATGGACTTTAATGTTTGATACTAACATGTTTTATATTTGTTATCTTGTTCACTCTTTAATACTTTGCTTGTTAAATGACTAATCTTGATTTATGTTGTATAACACTTGGTACAACAAATGCTTGGCACTTTCATAGCCCATAATGTATGGTATAACCGACACCTGAGCTATGAAAGAAACTTGATTTGTTGTTAACATAAGTTATAATCATGAATGCTTGACGAGATTTACAAGTATTAGCATTAATTGAATAAGATGACTAATGTAATCATGTTAACAATATATAATCTGATTGGAACCTCCTTTGTGTGTGGTTTCCAATTCAATAATAAGAGTTTATACTATACTTGTTTGATATACCATTAGTGAAACCTCTAACCTTGACATTTGTTATTATTATTGTTTAATCCTTACATTAATATTCCATCTCCAAGTTCTCATCATCATCTTCTCTTCTTCTTCTCTTTCTTTATTATTATTATTATTATTATTATTATTATTATTATTATTATTATTATTATTACTACTACTACTACTATTAATACTATTATTATTATTATTATTATTATTATTATTACTGTTGTTGTTATTGTTATTATTTTTATAATTGTTGTTTATAATTTGTACAATTAACCTCCCTGTGGTTCGACCCCGGTCTTGCCGGGTTATTTATTACTTCGACACTCCTGCACTTGGGAGAAGACATCAATCTTTTCGTCGTGTCAGCAGGCCTATCACATAAATGAAAGGATTGATTGATGACTTGAAGAACTTAAATTGCAAGGATAAAGAGATGGCCAAACTTAGAAAAAAGATGTCGGTGCAATCCAAACCGGAACATTGTTCGGTAATTGGGTCATATCTAGAGCTATATATCTTAGATTTCGGTCCAATTTATATGGATGGAAAGGTAAGACATAGGCCTACAACTTTCATATGGAGCCCAAGATCTAAAAAGGCCATTATCAAGTCCAAATTGTAGCAACAACAAAGAAGCCCGAATCTGTCTTCCAGCCCGAGCACTGTTCGGTATTTTGGCAACATCTGGAGTTCTAGAAGTCCAAATGAGCTGAAGTTTTTACACAAGAAAGCTGAGACAATTGGCTCCAATTTTGACGTTATCAATGACGTTTTGGGCAGACAAGAGAAAATAAGGATTGTCACCAAGTGAAAAGTTGGCCACCCACTTATCAATTAGTCATCAAATCAATAGTTCCCAATTTTGGCCTATAAAAGGAGGCATTTGCCATGCATTTAGGCATCTTGGTTTCCAGATCAAGATCATGCTCTTCCTTTCTCTCTTTGTATTTTTTGTAATGTTTATGCTTTGCTTTCATTAATATTAAGTTTATGCCTTTCATTTCCTTTCCTTTACTTAGTTAACTTTTATGTTCTTATTTTGTTTATCTATTTTGCTTTCTTTCATTATGTCTAGCTAAGTTTGTTATGTCAAGGGGAAAAGGTTACACTAATGGTGTAAGAATAAGTATATTGTAAACTTAATATGGACTTTAATGTTTGATACTAACATGTTTTATATTTGTTATCTTGTTCACTCTTTAATATTTTGCTTGTTAAATGACTAATCTTGATCTATGTTGTATAACACTTGGTACAACAAATGCTTGGCACTTTCATAGCCCATAATGTATGGTATAAGCGACACCTGAGCTCTAAAAGGAACTTGATTTGTTGTTAACATAAGTTATAATCATGAATGCTTGACGAGATTTACAAGTATTAGCATTAATTGAATAAGATGACTAATGTAATCATGTTAACAATATATAATCTGATTGGAACCTCCTTTGTGTGTGGTTTCCAATTCAATAATAAGAGTTTATACTATACTTGTTTGATATATCATTAGTGGAACCTCTAACCTTGACATTTGTTATTATTATTGTTTAATCCTTACATTAATTTTCCATCTCGAAGTTCTCATCATCTTCTTCTTCTTCTCTTTCTTTATTATTATTATTACTACTAATACTATTATTATTATTATTATTATTATTATTATTATTGTTATTCTTATTATTATTGTTGTTGTTATTGTTATTGTTATTGTTGTTGTATTATTGTTATTTATAATTTGTACAAATAACCTCCTTGTGGTTCGACCCCGGTCTTACCGGGTTATTTATTACTTCGACACTCCTGCACTTGGGAAAAGACATCAATCTTTTAGTCGTGTCAAGTTTTTGGCGCCGTTGCCGGGGAGGTAAGTTCTTGTATAAATTATAGTATTTATTTTATTTTCTCTTTTCACTTTTCTTGTATATAACTTTGTTTCTTTTCTTTTGTTTCTTTTTATTTTGTTTTCTTCCTCCTTCTTTTGCTTTCTTCTTCTTTTTTTTATTTTATTCCTTCACGTGCATGAGAGTGTGATCACGTACATCAAGTGGTAGACTTTGTAGGGTATCCTCATCATTTTCAGAAAATATGGCGGAAGAAGATAATCAATCACTTCATAATGAGAATAATGAGAATAACCGTGCTAGAACACTTAGAGACCACATAAATCCCACAAGAACAAGTGCACCATCATGCATAGTTTTTCCTCCTGATGCATCTCATTTTAATTTTAAACCAGGTATTATTCAACTTTTACCTTCTTTTCATGGTTTAGAATTGGAAAATCCATACTTGCATTTAAGGGAATTTGAAGAGGTCTGCAACACATATAATAATTTAAATTGTAGCATGAACACCATCAGATTAAAGCTTTTCCCTTTTTCATTAAAATATAAAGCTAAAACATGGCTACAAAATTTAAGACCAGGATCCATTCGTGCTTGGGATGAAATGCAACAACAATTTTTGAAGAAGTTTTTCCCATCTCATAGAACAAAGTCTTTCAAGAGACAAATCACCACTTTCACTCAAAAACCAGGAGAAACATTTTACCAATGTTGGGATAAGTATCGAGACTTGCTTAGTACTTGCCCTCATCAAGGTTTTGAAACATGGAGATTGGTTTCACATTTCTATGAAGGGTTAACACCTAAAGATAGGCAAATGGTTGAATTGATGTGCAATGGAACTTTTGAAGATAAAGACCTTGATGAAGCAATGGAGTACTTAGACTTGTTAGTTGAAAATGCTCAAAATTGGAACATCGCGGGTACTTATGAGGCACCGAGTAAAACTCAACCTCATACATCTAGTACCGAGTAAAACTCAACCTCATACATCTAGTGGAGGTATGTACAACCTTAGGGAAGATCATGACCTTCAAGCCAAGTTTGCATCTTTAGCTAGAAAAGTCGAGGCACTAGAATTGAAAAAGAGTGGTCAATTAAAATCTGTTGAAAACATTGTGTGTCAAATTTGTGAAACAAATGAACACTTAACCAACGATTGTCCAACCTTGCCTTCTTTTAAGAAATGTCTCCATGAACAAGCCCATGCTTTAAACGGTTTCCAAAGGGCCAACCACAACCCATACTCCCAAACATACAACCCTAGTTGGAGAAATCACCCAAATTTCAATTGGAAGAGTGAGAACAATGCACAAACTTCACAACCACCGTTTCAAGCACACCACAATTTCCAAAGTTCTCATGGATATGCACCTCCTTATGCTCCACCTCTTAGAAGAAATCTTGAGGAAACATTGCATGCATTCATTGAAAAGCAAGAGACAATCAATACTCAACTTGCTCAAAGCATGACAGATTTTAAAGATACTCTTGCAAAATTAACATCTGCTCTCAGTTTCCAAGAGAAAGGTAAGTTTCCATCTCAGCCTCAACAAAATCCCAAGGGGCAATACAATGCAAATGCAAGTAGTTCCGGAAGCCAACACATGGATCAAGTCATATCAGTCACTACTCTGTGCAGTGGTAAGGTTATTGAAAAACCCTCTCTTAAACCTTATGAGAAAGATGATGAGTCAATCTCTGAGGGTAAGGAAGGGGTTGAATCTGAAAATTGTAAAGAAACGACTGATTCACCGCCAGCACTTCCATTTCCTCATGCCATGACCAAACAAAGGAAAGTCAATCAAACAGGTAAGGATCAATATACCTTTGGTGGATGCTATTAAACAGGTTCCTTCCTATGCTAAATTTTTGAAAGATCTATGCACTGTGAAGAGGAAACTAAATGTGAAAAAGAAAGCCTTTCTAGCCGAACAAGTAAGTGCTATTCTTCAGAACAATAATGCTTTGAAATATAAAGACCCTGGTTGTTCTACAATTTCTTGCTTTATAGGAGAGCATAAAATTGAAAGAGCCTTACTTGATCTTAGAGCTAGTGTGAATTTACTTCCATATTCAGTTTTTCAAAGGCTCAATCTAGGTGAGTTAAAACCAACTTCTATATCACTTTTACTTGCCGATAGATCTGTAAAAGTGCCTAGAGGAATAATTGAAGATGTGTTAGTACAAGTCGATAAATTCATTTATCTTGTGGATTTTATTGTCTTGGACACAGAACCTGTTGAAATATGTAATTCATTTCCTGTTATTTTAGGATGTTCATTTCTTGCAACATCTAACGCATTGATTAATTATAGGAATGGACTGATGAAGCTATCATTTGGAAACATGACATTGGAGATGAATATTTTCAACATTTGCAAGCAACTTGGAGATGATAATGATTTACAAGAAGTAGATCATATTGACGAATTAGTTTATGATCAACTTGAATCTACTTTAAATAAAAATGAATTGGATGAATCTGAAGATTTGCAAATGATTTATTCTGAGGCCAAAATCATGGATGAAAAATGCACCGAAAATGTTGATGCAGATCTTTTGTCAAAAGTGACAGCAGATTCGACGTTTGACATCACACCAATCGATGATTACTTTCCTAACGAATCCTTACTTTCTCTTAGTCCAATGCCTTGGTATGATAAAAATATTAATTTTCTTGCTTTAGGAGATTTGCTAGCTGATTGGAGTAATCAAGAGAAAGAAAAGTTTTTGAACGAAGTGAAGAATTTTTATTGTGATGACCCTAACTTATTCAAATATTGTCCTGATCAAATATTTCAAAGATTCATTCCCGACAATGAGGTAAGTAGTGTTATTAAACTTTGTCATTCTGAAGCATGTGGAAGTTATTTCTCGTCAAAAAAGACAGCTGTAAAAATCTTTCAAAATGGATTTTATTGGCCCACCATGTTCAAGGACATGCATGCATTCTGCAAAACTTGTGAACATTGTCAAAAAGTTGATACTGGTCAAAAATTTTTGTTTTATAATTCTCAACTCTATGCATTCCCTAAAGAGCTAAGATTAAGATGGAGCAATCCTTATGGGGCCTGTGATATTGAGAATTCAATGAATGACAATGATTTTAAGGAAAATGGACATCGTTTGAAAGTTTACTTTGATAATTTTCCTAGTGAAAATGAATCAACTAGTTTGAATGATCTTGTAGATAAAGGTTGATTATTTTATTTTTCTCACATTGTTTTTGTGTTTCTTTTTGAGTGATTTATGCTAGTTTCTCTCACCTCGGTCAAATGGCGGACAACGGTACTCCGTGACTTAAGTCGGTTCTTTCAGTTTCCCATAATAACTGATATTTGTGTATATATTTGTGCAATTCTTTGAATCTCTCTTCCAATTCTCATTTGACAATGGACACTAATCTTCAAAAATTGAAAAAGTATTTTCCCGCTCTACCTCAAAATGCGATTACAAAAATTTACCGTGCTAGATGTGCAAGATTGAGATTGTTAATGAATCATGGAATTCCTGAAGATATTCGCTGGTTGATTGAAGTAAAGGTCTGATTATCAGGTGAGTCCTCTAACTTATTCATTTCACACATGCCTGGAACAGGTAAAAGCACTTTTGCAAAGAAACGTCGTGCAGAACGACTAGAAGTCTGTCATCGATGTGCTAGATGGACTTGTCATACACAATGTCGTTCTTTAGGAATGATATCTATAAACCGTGAAGATAAAATACAATTCATTAAGGATGGCCTCAGTAAGGAGTCTTTAGATAATCTTCTATTGACTCTTGAGACGCATCCTAGTGGAGATGTGCATCGTGTAATTAATGATTTATGGCCACTATTTCATAAAGAACATGATCGACTTAGTCTTGGGAATCTGACTAAAAAAGACCCTGTTTGCCAGTTTTTAAGAAAACTGGATGGGAAGCCTATCCCCGACCCATAGAGGGTGTTTAAGCCGTTCTTGAATGTAAAACCAAGGGAAGATGTGAGCCACAATCACAACTACCTGTACATACACATGCTTTTTTTTCAAAAGTAAATAAATAAATAAATAAGGAACTTGATTTGTTGTTAACATATGTTATAATCATGAATGCTTGATGAGATTTACAAGTATTAGCATTAATTGAATAAGATGACTAATGTAATCATGTTAACAATCTATAATCTGATTGGAACCTCTTTTGTGTGTGGTTTCCAATTGACTAATAAGAGTTTATACTATACTTGTTTGACATACCATTAGTGGATCTTCTAACCTTGACATTTATTGTTATCGTTGTTAAATCTGTATGTTAATATTCCATCTCAAAGTTCTCATCTTCTTCTTCTTCTTCTTCTTCTTCTTCTTCTTCTTTATTACTACTACTACTACTAGTATTATTATTGTTGTTGTTGTTGTTGTTGTTGTTACTATTATTATTGTTGTTGTTGTTGTTGTTGTATTATTGTTATTTATAATTTGTACAATTAACCTCCCTATGGTTCAACCCCGGTCTTGCCGGGTTATTTATTACTTCGACACTCCTGCACTTGGGAGAAGACATCAATCTTTTTGTCGTGTCACCAGGCATGTGTGAAATGAAGGAGTTAGAGGACTCACCTGATAATTAGACCTTTGCTTCAATCAACCAGCGAATATCTTCAGAAATTCCATGATTCATTAACAATCTCAATCTTGCACATCTAGCATGGTAAATTTTTGTAATCGCATTATGAGGCAGAGCGAGAAAATACTTTTTCAATTTTTCAAGATTAGTGTCCATTTTCAAATGAGAATTGGAAGAGAGATTCAAAGAATTGCACAAATATATACACAGATATCAGTTATTATAGGAAATTGAAAGAACCGACTTAAGTCACGGAGTACCATTGTCCGCCATTTGACCGGAATCACTCAAAAATCACTAAAAAAAAACACAAAAACAATGTGAGAAAAACAAAATAATCAACCTTTATCTACAAGATCATTCAAACCAGTTGATTCATTTTCACTAGAAAATTTATCAAAGTAAGCTTTCGAACAATGTCCATTTTCCTTAAAAACATTGTCATTCATTGAATTCTCGATATCACAAGCCCCATATGGATACACATGTTTCACAATAAAAGGACCGCTCCATCTTGATCTTAGTTTTCCAGGAAATAAATGTAGTCGAGAATTATAAAGCAAGATGTTTTGACCAATATTGAATGTTTTTCTCAGAATATTCTTGTCATGAAACTCTTTGATTCTTGCTTTATGAATTCTTGAATTTTCATATGCATCATTTCTTATTTCCTCAAGCTCATTTATTTGTAATTTTCACAGTTGACTAGCATCATCCAGATTTGAATTGAAAGCTTTAATAATAAGGTTTATATTCAAGTTCCACAAGCAAGTGACAAGGTATTCCATAGACTAGTCTATAAGGTGACATACCTAATAATGTTTTATAAGCAGTTCGATAAGCCCAAAGTGCATCATTAAGTCTTAAAGACCATTCTTTCCTATTAGGGGTTCACTGTTTTCTCCAAAATGTGTTTGATCTCCCTATTAGCAAGCTCTACTTGTCCACTTGTTTGAGGGTGATAAGGGGTGGCAACTTTGTGCGTGATTCCATATTTCTTCATTAAAGACTCAAATGGCTTGTTGCAGAAATGTGTGCCACCATCACTTATTATGGCTCGAGGGATTCCAAATCGACTCAAAATATTTTCTTTCAAGAACTTTATCACTGTTTTGTGATCATTGTTTCGACTTGGAATTGCCTCTATCCATTTTGAAACATAATCTACTACGACTAATATGTATAAGAAACCAAATGATTGAGGAAATGGACCCATGAAATCTATACCCCAACAGTCAAAGATCTTAATGACAAGAATAGGATTTAAAGGCATCATGTGACGTTTTGAAATTGATCCCAACTTTTGACAATTTTCACAAGACTTGCAGAATGCATGTGAGTCTTTGAACATGGTAGGCCAATAAAATCCACTTTGTAAGATTTTTGCAGTTGTCTTTCTTGATGAGAAATGGCCCCCACATGCCTCAAAATGACAAAATTTAATGACACTACTTACCTCATTGTCAGGAATGCATCTTTAAAATATTTGATCAGGACAATATTTGAATAAATAAGGGTCATCCTAATAAAAGTTCTTCACTTCGTTCAAAAACTTTTCTTTGTCTTGGGTACTCCAATCAGCTAGCAAATCTCCTAAAGCAAGAAAATTAATATTTTTATCATACCAAGGCATTGAACTACGAGAAAGTAAGGATTCATTGGGAAACTAATCATCGATTGGTGTGATGTCAGATTTTGAATTTGTTGTCACTTTTGACAAAAGATCCGCATCAACATTTTCGATACGTTTTTCATCCGTGATTTCTTCCTCAAAATAAATCATTTGCAAATCTTCAGATTCATTCAAATTATTTTTACTTAAAGTAGATTCAAGTTGATCATAAACTAATTCGTCAATATGATCTACTTCTTGTAAATCATTATCATCTCCAGGTTGCTTGCAAATGTTGAAAATATTCATCTCCAATGTCATGTTTCCAAATGATAGCTTCATTAGTCCATTCCTACAATTCATCAATGCGTTAGAAGTTGCAAGAAATAGACGTCCTAAAATAACAGGAAACGAATTACATCCTTCAACAGGTAGTGTGTCCAAGACAATAAAATCCACAAGATAAATGAATTTATCGACTTGTACTAGCACATCTTCAATTATTCCTCTAGGCACTTTTATAGATCTATTGGCAAATAAAAGAGATATAGAAGTTGGTTTTAACTCACCTAGATTAAGACTCTAAAAAACTGAAAATGGAAGTAAATTCATACTGGCTCCAAGATCAAGTAAGGCTTTTTCGATTTTATGTTCTCCAATAAAGCAAGAAATTGTAGGACAACCAGGGTCTTTATATTTCAAAGCATTATTGTTTTGAAGAATGACACTTACTTGTTCGGCTAAAAAGGCTTTCTTTTTCACATTCAGTTTCCTCTTCACAGTGCATAGATTTTTCAAAATTTTAGCATAGGAAGGAATCTGTTTAATAGCATCCAGCAAAGGTATATTGATTCTTACTTGTTTGAAAGTTTCAAAGATTTTAGAGTTATGATTGACTTTTCTTTGTTTTGTCATGGCTTGAGGAAATGGAAGTATTGGCGGGGAATCAGTCGTTTCTTTGAAATTTTCAGATTCAACCCCTTCCTTACCCTCAAAGATTGACTCATCATCTTTCTCACAAGGTTCAAGAGTGGGTTTTTCAATAACCTTACCACTGCGAAGAGTAGTGACTGATTTGACTTGATCCATGTGTTGGCTTCTGCAACTACTTGCATTTGCATTGTATTGCCCCTTGGGATTTTATTGTGGTTGATATGGAAACTTACCTTTCTCTCGGAAACTGAGAGAAAATGTTAATTTTATAAGAGTATCTTTAAAATCTGTCATGTTTTGAGCAAGTTGAGTATTGATTGTCTCTCGCTTTTCAATGAATACATGCAATGTTTCCTCAAGATTTCTTCTAGGAGGTGGAGCATAAGGAGGTGTATATCCATGAGAATTTTAGAAATTGTGGTGTGCTTGAAACGGTGGTTGTGAAGTTTGTGCATTGTTGTTATCACTCTTGCAACTAAAATTTGGTTGATTTCTCCAACCAGGGTTGTATGTTTGTGAGTATGGGTTGTGGTTGGCCCTTTGAAAACTGTTTAAAGCATGGGCTTGTTCATGGAGACATTCCTTAAAAGAAGGCAAGGTA
Organism: Populus euphratica; assembly: GCF_000495115.2. Classification (NCBI taxonomy): domain Eukaryota; kingdom Viridiplantae; phylum Streptophyta; class Magnoliopsida; order Malpighiales; family Salicaceae; genus Populus; species Populus euphratica. The sequence continues at coordinate 16,907 of NW_011502688.1, forward strand.
GGATAATTATTGGTTGAGTGCTCATTTATTTCACATATTTGACACGCAATATTTTCAACAGATTTTAATTGACCACTCTTTTTCAATTCTAGTGCCTTGACTTTTCTAGCTAAAGATGCAAACTTGGCTTAAAGGTCATGATCTTCCCTAAGGTTGTACATACCTCCACTAGATGTATGAGGTTGAGTTTTACTCGGTGCCTCATAAGTACCCGCGGTGTCCCAATTTTGAGCATTTTCTGGTGCCTCATAAGTACCTGCGGTGTCCTAATTTTGAGCATTTTCAGCTAACAAGTCTAAGTACTCCATTGCTTCATCAGGGTCTTTATCTTCAAAAGTTCCATTGCACATCAATTTAACCATTTGCCTATCTCTAGGTGTTAACCCTTCATAGAAATGTGAAACCAATCTGCATGTTTCAAAACCATGATGAGGGCAAGCACTAAGCAAGTCTCGATACCTATCCCAACATTGGTAAAATGTTTCTCCTAGTTTTTGAGTGAAAGTGGTGATTTGTCTCTTGAAAGAGTTTGTTCTGTGAGATGAGAAAA
>NW_011502666.1:0-850 GCF_000495115.2 Populus euphratica
TTGTTAAACTTAAAAACTTGCTTACTTCTGCTCCGGTCATTCAACCTCCTGATTGGTCATTACCTTTTGAAATAATGTGTGATGTTAGGGATTATGTCATGGGTGCTGTTTTGGGACAAAGAAAAGATAAGAAATCTTATGTGATTTACTATGCAAGTAAAATTTAAATAGTGTTCAAATGAATTACACCACCACTGAAAAAGAATTACTTGCAGTAGTATTTGAATGTGAAAAATTCAAGTGTTATCTTGTTGGCTCACCTATTGTTGTTTTCAATGATCATGTAGCGTTGCAATATCTTCTTTCTAAGAAAGATTCTAAGGCTAAATTGGTGCGATGGATTTTGTTAATTCAAGAATTTGATATCACAATCAAAGACAAGAAAGGCACCGAAAATGTTATCGCAGATCATTTGTCAAGATTGACAACAAATTCAAAACCTAATATCACAAAAATCAATGACTACTTTTCCTATGAATCTTTACTTTCTATCTCTACAATGCCTTGGTTTGCTAATATTATCAATTTTTTTATTTTAGGACAATTTCCAACTCATTTGAGTACTTAAGATAAAAGAAAGTTCTTGAACGAAGTGAAGAACTTTTATTGGGATGACCCTTATTTATTCAAATATTGTCCTGATCAAATATTTCGAAGATGCATTCCTGACAATGAGGTAAGTAGTGTCATTAAATTTTGTCATTCTAAGGCATGTGAGCGTCATTTCCCATCAAGAAAGACAACTGCAAAAATCTTACAAAGTGGATTTTACTGGCCCACCATGTTCAAAGACTCACATGCATTCTGCAAAACTTGTGAAAATTGTCAAAAGATTGATACTGGTCAAAAA
>NW_011502666.1:914-1050 GCF_000495115.2 Populus euphratica
ATGGGTCCATTTCCTCCATGGTACATATTAGTCGCAGTAGATTATATTTCAAAATGGATTGAGGCAATTCCAAGTCAAAACAATGATCACAAAACAGTGATAAAGTTTTTGAAAGAAAATATTTGGAGTCGATTTG
>NW_011502666.1:1221-1427 GCF_000495115.2 Populus euphratica
AGATCTTGGAGAAAACAATGAACCCTAATAAGAAAAACTGGTCTTTAAGACTTAATAATGCACTTTAGGCTTATCGAACTGCTTATTAAACATCAAATAGTGAACCCTAATAGGAAAGACTGGTCTTTAAGACTTAATGATGCACTTTAGGTTTATCAAACTGCTTATTAAACATCATTAGGTATGTTACCTCATAGACTAGTATA
>NW_011502666.1:1459-2749 GCF_000495115.2 Populus euphratica
AAAACCTTATCACTTGCTTGTGGAACTTGAACATAAAGCTTATTGGGTCATTAAAGCTTTTATTTCAAATCTTGATGATGCTAGTCAGCCATGAAAATTACAAATAAATGAACTTGAGGAAATAAGAAATGATGCATATGAAAATTCAAGAATTTATAAAGTAAGAATCAAAAAGTTTCATGACAAGAAAATACTAAGAAAAACATTCAATATTGGTTAAAAAATCATACTTTATAATTCTAGACTCCATTTATTTCTTGGAAAACTAAGATCAAGATGGAGCGGTCCGTTTATTATGAAACATGTATGTGATATCTATAATACAAAGAATGATAATGTTTTTAAGGTAAATGGACATCGTTTAAAAGTTTACTTTGACAATTTTTCAGTTGAACATGACTCTATTGAATTGGGTGATCCTGTATATAAAGATTGATTTTTTCCTCACATTGTTTTTGTATTTTTTCTGTGATTTTTATTTTGCTAGTTTTTCTCATCCTGATCAAATGGCAGATAACAATACTCTATGACTTAAGTCAATTCTTTCAGTTTCCCATTATGACTTATATATGTGTATATATTTATGCAATTCTTTGCTCTTTCCCTTTTCTTTGAATCTATCTTTCAATTCTCATTTGAAAATGGACACCACTCTTGAAAATTAAAAAAAGTATTTTCCTACTCTGCCTCAGAACGTGATTACAAAAATTTACCATGCTTAAAGTTCAAGATTGAGATTTTTAATGAATCATGAAATTCCTGAAGATATTCGCTGGCTGATTGAAACAAAGGTTTGATTATCAAGTGAGTCCTCTAATTCATTCATTTCACACATGTCTAGAACAGGTAAAAGCACTTTTATAAATAAATGTCACGCAAACCAAGTAAAAGTCTATCACAAATGTGCTAGATGGACTTGTAATACACAATGTCGTTTTATAGGAATGATATCTATAAACTGTAAAGACAAAATACAATTCATTAAGGATTACCTGAGTAAGGAGTCTTTAGATAATCTTCTATTAGCTCTTGAGACGCATTCTAGTGAAGATGTGCATCGTGCAATTCATGATTTATGGCCACTATTTCATAAAGAACATGATCGACTTAGTCTTGGGAATCTGCATCTTAGTCTTGGAAATCTAACTAAAAAAGACCCTAGTTGTCAGCTTTTAAAAAAACTGGATGGGAAGCTTATCCCCGACCCATGATTAGTACTTAAAAGTGCATTTTTATCATGGTTTTATATCATCATTTTGCACTTGAAGTATCGATAACTCCTTAACTAAA
>NW_011502666.1:8853-9072 GCF_000495115.2 Populus euphratica
GGTCTATCAAAATACTTCTTAAAATATTCAGGTTTACAAACTCGCATTATTATCACTTAATTTTGATCATATACTCATTTAACAAGTATTCTTAAACCTTTATTCTTACACTTGAACCTTTATTTTCCCAATCTACTAACTTGGGAGCTATTGACCTAAACATTACACTATCTACATATCAGTATCTACAACCCGAGTTATTAAGCTCGAAGGGGTGTC
>NW_011502666.1:9544-13861 GCF_000495115.2 Populus euphratica
TGCACTTAAAGTATCAATAACTCCTTAACTAAAGCATGTTTTATAATAACATATCTAATAATATAAGGTACCTTTAATTTATGATAAATGTTCATCCTAGATACAGGCTTATCACATAAATAAAATAATTGATTGATGAGTTGTAGTATTGAAATTGAAAGGATAAAGAAATGGCCAAACTTAGAAAAGAAATATTGGTGCAGTCCAAACTGGAACATTGCTTGTTAATTAAGCCATATCTGGAGCTGTCGATCTCAGATTTAGGTCTACTTTATATGGATGGAAAGCTAAGACATAGTCCTAAAACTTTCATGGTAGTCAAGACTCAATTTTGCTACTTGGAAGTCCAAATCTTAGCAACAATGTAGAAGTCCAAATATATCCTACAACTCAAATACTATTTAGTGTTCAACCCATATCTCGAGTTCTAGAGGTCCAACTGACCTCAATTGTTTTCCCTGAAAAGTTGAGACAATTTCATAAAAAACTTTCATGTGGAAGTCTGGTTCAAATTCTTACTTTATCAATGACATTTTGGGCAGATAAGAATTGTTACCAAGTCAAGAGTTAGCCACCCACTCAGCAATTAGTCATTAAATCAATAGTTCTCAATTTTGGCCTATAAAAGAACGCATTTGCCATGCTTTTAGGCATCTTTGTTTCCATATCAAAATCATGCTCTTGCTTTCTCTCTTTGTATTTTTTTTAATGCTACAGTTTTTCTTTCTTTCATGTTAACATTTTATAATCTGATTAGACCCTCCTTTATCTATGATTTCCAATTGAATAATAAGAGTTTATACTATACTTATTTGAAATACCATTAGCTCATCCTCTAACCTTGACATTTGTTGTTATCATTGTTTAATCCTCACATTGATCTTTCATATCAAAGTTTTCATCAACTTCTTATTCTTCTTCTTCTTCTTCTTCTTGTAGTATTATTATTAGTAGTAGTAGTAGTGCTACTACTACTATTATTCTTGTTGTTGTTGTTGTTGTATTGTTGTTAGTTATAATTTATACAATTAACCTCCTTGTGGTTCGACCCCGTTTTTACTGGGTTATTTATTACTTCGACACTCCTGCACTTAGAAGAAGACATCAATTTTTTTGGTCGTGTCCATTAGCTTTAGCTAATGGCATCCTAAGAGGATTACTGGATTTGGGGGTTATGAGTTAGTTTCAAGAGTTGATGTGTGCATGGGTACTATGTTTCGTATATACCAAGTATATAAAAGAGCTACGATAAACAAAGAATAATGTTAGTTTGGTTAACAATATCCGAGATGGATGACTGGTTTTGAGTATTGTAATTAACCTCGGTAATTGATGAATTATTAAGGGTGGTATTTACATAAGTAAAGAGAAATGAAAGAATTATGTTGTTTTGGTCTATATGTGAAATCTAAATGTTAATATTGCTTTATTATGTTTTTTTTTTAAATTGCCTATAATGCTTGAAATTACCTTGTGTTATAACAAGGTCATCATACTAACATGGTGTGTGAGAAAATCCATTTCATGGCTCACTTATTGAAAAGATTTATATATTCACATGTTATGGGTTATATGAGTTTTGTATGAGCAGAGGTGTAAATCGCTCAACTAGTCATCTGAACCCTTTTGTAAAGACTTGTAATGAAAAAATGAAATGGAAGATGGATATGAATGTGCGATCATGTAGATATGATGTGTATGAATATACATATGTGGTATTCTTCTTATGAAGATGTCACATTGTGAAATTCATGAGGTCAGGATAACGAAAGTATTAGTTGTATAAGTTGTATGATAATGAGACTAGAATAAGAATGTGAATTGATGAGTATGTTGAGATGATATAATGTAAACTATGAGTATGAAAATAAAATATTATGGACATCTATATTGAGAATGTGTTTTATGGGAATGCTGATTTACGTTATCCTATGTGGATTGTGCCTTGTTAATGAATGCAATTATAAATTTGTAGAATGATATGGTGAAAAACATCTAGAACCGAACGATTAAAAAAAATTCCATCAAATTTGGCTTTCAGAAAGTCAGGTCGTTATAGCTAAATCTCTGTGTGTAGTTGGGTTAACTTGAGAACTCATTTGGTAATCTCCTTTAACCAAAACCAAAGTCGGTATGTAGCTCAATCAACCTAAAATCACATCTAGCAATTCCTTTAACCAAAGCTAAATTCTGTGTTACGGTTAGGTTAACCCAATATCCCATCTGGTAATCTCCTTTTAACTGGAACAAAAAATCACATCTAGCAATTTCTACTTTTCTTCTTGATGATAAGGTTTGATCAAGTTTTTCACTTAATGATTTTTTTATTTTACAGGATTGACATTTATCCTTCCTGGTTGCAAGGTTGACATATGTCCTTTCTCATGACTGGGTTAACAACTTGGAGTTTCTTGATTGCAAGGTTGACTTGATAATTCCCGATCCTGGGTTGAAAACTAGGTGTTTCCTAATTGTAGGGTTGACCTAAAGACTCTTCTTAATGACAGGGTTGATCTTCTCATTTCTTTATCTCATTTTTCTTTGTTGTTGGCTTTTCTTGTTCTTTCTCATGACAAGATTTGAACTTTTTTTTCTTTGAGAATATTCTAATAATAGGGTTCTTCTCACTTTTTTCTTTTTTATTACAAGGTTTGAAAATAGGACTTTTACTGGCTGGGTTGAGAACTTGGTGTTTCCATATTGTAGGGCTGATTTGGTAATTCCCGATCATGAGGTTTGAAAATTCGATGCTTTCTAATTACAAGGTTGACTTGAAGACTCTTCTTGATGACAAGGTTGCTCTTCTTATTACTCTTCTTGATGACAAGGTTGCTCTTCTCATTTTTTTTTAACATTTTCCTAATAGTAAGGTTTCATCTCATCTTTTTCTCGTTTTAGGGTCAAAACCATGATTATTTGTTTATTATCAACTCAAAGATTTTTTCTTTGTACACAATCTTACTAGACTTTATTAAGGATTTTTCCTGTAACAATTCAGAAAATATTTGATGGAATGTGTTTTAGGTTAGATGACATGTATGCATCCTTACCTAGTTTGTAATATAGGTCCCCTCTCTTTGATGTTCTATCATCATAGGATGTCTTTGTTTGTTATCCACAGCCTTCTTTGTTCTTTCAATGTACTGGCTCATTCATGTATTAGTCTCCCACTTAGCTATAAGTGAAGTGTTTATCTTGGGCTGTATGTGGCGATTACTGCTCTCGCTATTTATTGAGCATGACCATGCCCCCAAATATAGTGTTATTTGATTCATAATGAAAGAGATTTAACTAATCATTTATCTCCTGGATTTTTTTTAGAATTATTTTTTATTAGTTGTGTGTGTCCTCCCAACACTCATCATAGATTGTTAATCAGCCACAAAATTACCTCCAGTTGAATCAATACTTTTCAAGTACATGTTATCATGGAACTGATTAGTACTTAAAAGTGCATTTTTATTAAAGTTTTATATCATCATTTTGCACTTGAAGTATCAATAACTCCTTAACTAAAATATGTTTTATAATAACAAATTTGATACCATAAGATACCTTTAATGGATGGTAAATGTTCAATCTAAAGGGGAGCGTATCATATGAATGAAAGGATTGATTGATGAGTTTAAATACTGAAATTGAAAGGACAAAGTGAGGACTAAACTTAAAAAAGAGTTGCTAGTTCAACCCAACTGGAACATTGTTCGGTTATTGAGTCATATCTGGAGTTGTAGATCTTGGATTTAGGTCTGCTTTATATGGATGGAAAGCTAAGACATAGGCCTAAAATATTTATAGGAAGGTATACCCAATTCTACTATTTGGAAGTTCAAATCTTAGCAACAACGAGGAAGTTCAAATCTATCCTACAGCCTAGACACTATTCAGTGTTTAGATATCTCAAGTTCTAGAAGTCCAAATAACCTCAATTTTTTTTTAGAAAGCTGAGACAATTTTCTAGAACTTTCATGATTTAAGTTTGTTCAAATTCTAACGTTAATAATGATATATTTGATAGACAAAAGATAAGGATTGTCACCAAGTCAAGATGTGGCTATCCACTCAACAATTAGTCATCAAATCAATGGTTCCTAATTTTGTCTCATAAAAGAAGGCATTTGCCATATATTTTGGCATCTTGGTTTGCAGATCGAGATCACGTTCTTGCTCTCTTTTTATTGTAATGCTTAAGTTTTACTTATATTAATCTCTTGTTTATACTTCTCATTTCCTTTCCTTTACTTAGTTAACTTTTATCTTATTTATGTTCTTATTTTGTTTATCTATTTTGCTTTCTTTCATTATGTCTAGCTAAGG
>NW_011502666.1:15397-17430 GCF_000495115.2 Populus euphratica
TGTTGTTGTATTATTGTTATTTATAATTTGTACAATTAACCTCCCTGTGGTTCGACCTGGGTCTTACCGGGTTATTTATTACTTCGACACTCCTGCACTTGGGAGAACACATCAATCTTTTAGTCATGTCAAATACCTAATAACATTTATAAGTATTAGCATTATTCAAGTAAGATAACTAATGTAATCATGTTAACAACTTATAATCCGATTTCAACCTCTTTTATGTGTGGTTTCTAGTTGAGTAATAAGAGTTTATACTATACTTGTTTGAAATACCATTAATGAATCCTCTAACCTTGACAATTGTTTTTGTCATTATTTAATCCTTATATCAATATCACATTTCAAAGCTCTCTTTATTATTATTGTTGTTGTTGTTGTTATCTATAATTTATATAGTTAACCTCCCTATGGTTTGACCACAATTTTGCCAGGTTATTTATTACTTTGACACTCATGCACTAGGAATAAGACATCAATCTTTTGGTATTGTTAGGAACCATTAAGGAACTATCAAGTTATCCCGACATGCATCTCATAGCTTGTAGTAAAAGACTTTTTGTTGTATGCTTAGTATTCTTCTAAATGGATTCCTCTTAACTTGTCAAATCAGATTATTAAAAGAAATGTTTTGGCATCATTAATGATGTTCTTTTTATTACCTATATTTGTGCAGTGAAGTGCACCTTTGGGCTTTAAAACATATGGTTCCACAGTCAGTTTTAGTGGTGTGCATCTTTTCAACATTCATTCAAATTCAACTGTGTGATAACTTATGTCAGAATTATTAGCCGTGTTTTAAACGATAAACCTAGATAAGGATATGAAGATGTCCTTCAAGTACAACATTACTCTTAATTTTACTAGAGTTCACCAGGTCATGAGTTGTCTTTAAACAATATTGCCATTAGTTGATCTGAATGTGGTTGTTCATTAATTATTTTTCTTTGCCCCCAACTAATCTAAATATTATTTGTTTTCCTTTATAGGATCTACTAAAATCCCCCCAGATGGTCAACATTTCAAAGAGTGTGGAGAAATTTTGATGTCATTTTTGTTCAAGATTTTACAAACTCAATCGATGTTCTTCTTATTTGACAATCTTTTTTATTTTGGAATCAAATCTCACTGATTAGTACTTAAAAGTGCATTTTATTAAAGTTTTATATCATCATTTTGCACTTGAAGTATCAATAATTCCTTAACTAAAACATGTTTTATAATAACATATCTAATAATATAATATACCTTTAATTTGTGGTAAATGTTCATTTTAAATACAGGCCTATGACATAAATGAAAGGATTGATTGATGAATTTAAGAACTAAAATTGAAAGGATAAAGAGATGGCCAAACCTAGAAAAGAGATGTCGGTGCAATCCAAACCGGAACACTATTCGGTAATTGGGTCATATCTAGAGCTATAGATCTTAGATTTAGGCCTACTTTATATGGATGGAAAGGTAAGGCATAGGCCTACAACTTTCATATCAGCCCAAGATCTAAAAAGGTCATTTTCAAGTCTAAATTGTTACAACAACAAAGAAGCCCGAATCTGTTCTCCAGCCCGAGCACTGTTCAGTATTTTGGCCATATCTCAAGTTCTAGAAGTCTAAATGAGCTGAAGTTTTTACACAAGAAAGGTGAGACAATGGCCTACAACTTTCATGTTTTTGAGTGGCTCCAAGTTTGACGTTATCAGTGACGTTTTGGGCAGACAAGAGAAGATAAGGATTGTCAACAAGTCAAGAGTTGGCCACCCACTCATCAATTAGTCATCAAATCAATAGTTCCCAATTTTGGCCTATAAAAGGAGGCATTTACAATGCATTTAGGCATCTTGGTTTCTAGATCAAGATCATGCTCTTGCTTTCTCTCTTTGTATTTTTTGTGATGTTTATGTTTTGCTTTCATTAATATCAAGTTTATACCTTTCATTTCCTTTCTTTTACTTAGTTAACTTTTATCTTATTTTGTTTATTTATTTTTCTTTCTTTCATTATATCTAGCTAAGTTTATTATGTCAAGA
>NW_011502666.1:17482-17734 GCF_000495115.2 Populus euphratica
AAGGTGAAAAGGTTACGCTAATGGTGTAAGAATAAGTATAGTGTAAACTTAATATGGACTTTAATGTTTGGTACTAACATGTTTTATATTTGTTATCTTGTTTACTCTTTAATACTTTGCTTGTTAAATGATTAATCTTGATTTATGTTGTATAACACTTGGTACAACAAATGCTTGGCACTTTCATAACCCATACTGTATGGTATAACCGACACTTGAGCTATGAAAGGAACTTGATTTGTTGTTAACATA
>NW_011502669.1:0-14846 GCF_000495115.2 Populus euphratica
AAAAATTACATGGGGAAATTGATCTTGGGTTGGGGGTGCTGCTTTTCTTGATTGGCCTCCAACCCTCCAGAACCCCAATACATTCCCCACTCAACATGAGAAAATATTGTGTTGTATGGACAGAAGAATGACTGCAGGTGGGAAAGAAAGATCGGGTAGATAGTGTTCATGCTTCTTTTCACATGTAAGGTTTTTCTTTTTTATTATTACTTTTCTGCTTTGTTTTTTTCCTATTCTTTCGTTTTTCGGTCAATTCTTTTGTAAGAAAAAATTGTCGTTCAAACGTCAAGTTACAGCTTCGAGGTTCATCGTACTTTATCGTTGCCTCGGCCAATAATTGATGCCAGCTTGATGATACTCAAGCTGCGGTTATTCTCTTTTACTAATGGCGATGTAAATTTTGCCTGTCTGCTTTCGAATTGCTCTGCTGAAACCAGCAGCCATTGTACTTCTTACCGACCACCGACACTAACAAATCACTTAGCACATGCCTAACTTATCTAATTAGCAAGGATCTATTGATAATTCTGTTTTCAAGAGAAATTGAATTTGTCACAGAATGAGCCTGATGGCGCATAGTAATTGTCGAGCAATATACTGGTTTCAGGTGCTGTCATACCTGGCAGATGTATATTACTGTTTATTATAATTATGGATTGAAGGCTGAAGCAAGTTTACTTTCTTCCAAAATCATCTTCAAATTTATGGCATATCAGTACAGAATCGAAGATTATAGAGAGATCCTCATTGGATCATCGAGTGCAAGAAGCGTGTGAAGCTAAGCTAAAATTAATAATAATTCGGTGAAGTTGCTTTCCAAGCATTTGCACGAGATCAATCGAGTAACTGGGATGCAGAAGGGAACGTGTTTTTAAGCCTGGCAGGCACATTTCAAAGGTGTCTCGCCGTTTTTTCTGACCGTGAAGCAGCTGGGCCATGCCGTGACATGGACTCGTTTTCTACTCTCCTTGAAAGCACTTCAAAAATTCTACCTCCTCACCCAGTCACAGGAAAGACGATGGGGTTCACGAAAAACCCCACAAATATTAAGTTTTCTCGGAGGCATGTGGCAAGACTAGAGAGTTCAGAATGCTGCATTTAAGAGCACATGCATCTACAAAACATGCTTTCATTTTATTTATTTTTTATTGAGTTTAGAAGAGACTCTTGTTCTCAACTTGGAAATGGTAATGGAGAAAAGACGTTTTCTTTATATAGCCCTGGACCAATGTGGTTATGTGGATGCAAACGGAAGAGTGGTTAATGTCATTATCACCTATAATCTTATACTAGTTGGAGATCTTAAAGTGACAGCTAGCCTTTGCAAGGTTATATGAATTCTGGGTTTTATAGACTCTGTAATATCGATCAATCCTTGTAAAAACACACAGCTATAAAATATATTTTCATGTATATTTTATCTTCATAGTTGGAAAGTAACGTAGATTTAACTCAGGATTAATATGCACCCAAGTTGTGTGTTTTTTTTTAATTAATATAGTTGATGGAAAGTAAACTATATTTCAATTGAATTCGAGGTGTGTTTGAACTGTCCAGGTTTGAGCTTCAATCGAGGGATGTTGCCTTGTGTTCATATGGATCCTCGTGCTTAATTTCAATATGAGATATGGAGGTCTGCTGGGTTAATAAAGCTTTTAAGAGGCCAATCTCACTAGCTTAGATGAAGTGGAATAGTGGATCATGTGTTATGCTTGGCCCAATATAATTATTAAAAAAAATTAGGAAGATTCGGTGTTCCAGGGTACACACAAGACATATAAATTACTATAAAAAACCATTATTTTACCCTTCTTATAAAAATCATTACACTAGCTAACAGGGTAAAATGGTATTTTCATATGATCTATTGATTTTTATTAGGTTAATTGAGAGCTTATGGGTCTTTTCAATTTTTTTATAGCATGGTATAATTAATAAATTACTCTCAAGCAGATTTATTTATCTTACGTTTAAGGATGTTTTTGTATTTTTGTTTTTTCAAAACATAACAAAATAACTAAAAAACTCTAAAAAGCTAAATTTGTTTAGTGCATCCATACATTTTTATCATTTCATTATTTTTTTACTATTATTATTAATTTCACTCCGAAATAATTTGATAATCTAATAAATATAATAATTATTAAAAAAATAGTTAAGGTATATGTTACAAGTATCAGCATGTGAATGATGTTTATACACTTCAGACAATACACAATAACCGAACATCAATGTACAAGATGGTATTGGAATCTCTTAAACAATCTCTCCATGCATAGAAGAAGTGTTTGGTTAATGAATTTTTGGTTTGATGTTGATAAATTTTTTTATTATTGTTTTCTCCTTGTTTTTTTTAGCCGAACCTTTCAATTTGTTTTTATTTCAAATTTAATCTTTATTTTTAATTATTATTTATTTTATTTAAAATAATTTATAAAACTTATTTTTATAATTTTATTTTCTAATTCTTTCATATAACATATTTGATCGATGTTATGAAACCTATTTGAAACATATTTGAGTATTATTTTGGATTTTTTGAATTGTTGTTTTTTTTTATTAATGCTAGTGTTTTTTTTATAATTATATTATTAAATTAGTCAAAGATACAAAAAATATTAGAATTTGACCTTCTTTTTCTTGGCATGGCTAAATTACAGGAAATTGGAAACAAAAATCTTTAATTTCTTAACACTAATTTAGTTTTTGTAGTTTATAATATGACATTAAATATTGGAGTCAGGGGCCACTTGGACGAGTGATATTCATCATGAAGGTATGGCTGTGAGTTGTGACAGCTTGTGAATTTGATGGGCATGTGGCTTTTGTTTTCTGTGGGGTTTTTCTTCAATACAAAAGGCAAGTGGGTCACAGGCCCATACATGTGCCCACTTTAATATGCCAAAATCAACTTATTTTATATATATATTCGCTTAAAAGTATATATTTAAAAAAACTAAAAGTAAGGTAATAATATAATATATTGAGACATGATAGAAAACCAAAACCAAGCTTAAATTATATAGATTTAATTTTTTTGGTTCAATAAGATTTTAGATCCAATAATCATTGAGTTAAATGCTTAACCTCGATGCTAGATTTAATATCTTTAAATTTAGTTATGTAAATAATCTAAATATATATTGGATTGATAAAGTACTAAACTCAATTCCCTTTGAATTTAGTTATTTATTGAGTTCAAATATGTTAAAGTACACATGATTCTAATGAAACGTACTCTAACAATCTTTGGTCTTAGCTATGTGCTGAACCTAAATGCGTGTTGGTTTGACGAGATACTAGATCTAATACCCATAAAATCAGATACATATTGAGATCAAGTGTGTGTGAATTTGATAATATACTAGACCCATCATCTTTAAGTTTGAAATCATTCCAAACCTAGTATTATATATAATATATTTATTTTTTATTAATATTATATAAAAAATATTTATTTATCATTAATGCTATAAAAAACATAACATTTCAACCTCTTTATAAAAACTAAACGAAAAAGTTTGTAGGCTATATGATTTTGAAACACCATCCCTTTATGTAATAAATGGCTCACCTTGTACTTCAATCCCTGTCTTTCAGTTTTTAAAAGAAAATTAGAGATAGTAATTAATGCATTAAGAATTGTAAAACAAGGAAATCAAGTCATTAACTTTTTCGGAGGTAGTTAACAAAAGTCTAAATCAGGTAAGAGAACTTCGAGCTGAATTTGCCATGTGACTTGAGCGGTCTTCTTCGTTTTGCTCCCTTTCCTTCAAATTGGTCTTATCCTCTAACCTTATCCTGCAGCCATGAGTTTGGTACAAAAACCTCTCACATAATTAAAATAAAATAAAATAAGATCCTCCGGGAGGGTAGGGTACTGTTCGAAAGAATCTTATAAATATACTCAGCATTCACGTGTGAGCTGTCAGATACAAGAATATGTCGTCATCTCTCTTTTATTCCCGCTTGGGGCGGCGAATAATATATTAAACTGTAATTTTTACTGTAGAACCAACTAAAAATTTAAGTTTTAAATACAGTTTTTTAAAAGTAATTTTTATATATTTTTGTAATTGAATTTTGTAAAACTCTATTTTATATTTTAAAAGTATTTTAAAAAAATTATTTATTTTTATTTTAAATTAATATTTTTTATATTTTCATATATTTTTATGTGCTAATATAAAAAATAATTTTTTAAAAATAAAAAAATATATTTTAATATATTTTCAAGTAAAAAATACTTTAAAAAACAACTGCAATTATATAACTATCAAATATTTTATATATAATTTTTGTTGTATATAAACTTTAACTATAATTTTTATCAAATAAATATCTAAATCCAACTAATCACACAATTATTTTTTTTTAAATTTATTTTTTAAACACAACAAAAAAATCTACCTAAAAAACAAACATCCTAATGCATGTATCCAGGTGCAGTGTTGGCTGCTACTGCAACAATCACTGGCAGCGGGCAACAAGTCCACTGTTCGCAACAAGGGAAAGATGATGAGGGGAAAATTATAATTCTGTCTTCGCAGCAAATTTTAGGGTTTTTGGGGTTTAAATTACATTTTTATCGCCGTATCTTATGCCCAATTACAATTTTGGTATGTGGTAAAATTACAATTCTACACCTTTACATATACTGATCGTTAAATAGCATGCCACAAGGCAAACGAATCCCCCCAAAAACAAAAAAGAATCATTGTAAAAACCAAGTCCAAAAGAAACTATAATGTCACTAAATCCTTTTTCAGGTCCATAAGTGTCACTTAGCATATATTACCAGTTGATCTCAGCACCACAGAAAATAACAAGGCATTATCCATGGACATTGTTGCATAAACCACAAGACCAGGGAGGATTTGGTCAAGAAAGAACAGATTGAGAAGCATATACATTAATATGGGATTCTGCATTTTACAAAGAGAGAACTTTAGCGAAACAGATTGATCTAATCCCTTCCATCGAACAAAAAGACCAACTGGATGGTGGATGTTCTTTATCACCATTGTGAACTTCGTTTTTATTTATTTACCTTTGTTTAAGTGAAGGCAGGCCCAATCCTATTCAAGAACAAATCTAGATCTGGTTATCATGCTATGAAAGAATTATAGGTTTTTGATATGATATCGCGGAGACATCAGGGCGTTGCTGTATAACTGATCAATTGAAACAATCACAGCATTGCTATATTGCTTAAAGCAATTCTAACATGGCAGAAAAGCATGAAAAACAAAATACTAAGCATAGTTGGCAACTGGGGCACTCTCAAAGAACAGCCACCATTGAATTATGAGGAACGAATCATAAATGCAATTGGCCAAAATTCCCATAAATCAGAATTGAAGTTCTCAGCGGGAAAAGAGTACGACTATGCAAGTATCAAATGCCTCCAAAACCTACAAATAGAGGACCACGGTAAAACTAAACATCAAATCAATTCATCCACAGTCATCATAATCCTCGAAACATGTTTATGTGGAGCTACTTATTGACACTCCTTTCCAAGTGCCATCCAGGAAAAAAATATAACAAATGAGAATTGGATTCAAACAATGCCTCATCAAATAGCAGACAACCTTCAGGGCTTGAGAGCTATTGCCAGCCCAAACCTGGGATTTTTGTCCAAGGCCTTGGTGTCAAACTCACTGGAAATTGTCAGCACTGACTTTGGTATGACCTCATGCTGCACCAATGCTCCAAGTTTCCCATGATTGTTGAGCTTGGCTTTCACCAATGTCAGGTGATCAACGACAAATGACCCTCCAACAGTAAAAGTATTCTCATTAGAGGAAAACCTTCTTGTGATCTCCCCAACAGCAGCACTCTTTTTCAGCAGATCCAGATGATGCACATACGATGCTCTAATAGAATCTCCCTTGTCACCTCTGTGAGAAAGAAAGCAAATAAGAATTAGCGTAATACATTTCACCAATCTTCTCCGAGTGTATATATTTAAATTCCACATTTTAAATACAATATCTAGCATAGTTGGGATGCCAATGAGGCTAGAGACTTACAAAATTATTGAAGCATAAGAATCAGGTTTGGTTACACTGATGCCAGCAGTGTACTTCGTGAAACTACCAGAAGTAGTATCATAGCCTGCCTCAGCACCAAAAGCAATTGCTGGAGTACCAATGGTGGCTGTAACATCAATTGCTGGAGATTGGTTCAAAGCAGCAGCAGTGGTGAAGGTTGCATGGTCGTGGAAATATTGAAACTCCAACTGCAAAATACAGGGCAGGAAAGAAATATAAAAAGCCAAGACTGTCATTACAAACAGTTCAAGTTAGCAGGTAGGTGTCAGATTGGGTCGAAGCCCTGCTCCACCACTAATCAAGGCACAAGCAATATTATCACTCCTATCAGAAAAAAGAACAATTCTCCCCTGATCATAAGTTCAGCATCTATTTCATTTTTATTTTTATTTTTTACTTTTCGAAGAGTTCAAGTTTAAAAGATGCCCAGCTCCCTACCTTGCCAGAGTTATGGTCAGGTAATTTGATCGAAGCAACAGTCTTTGTTGATGGAAGCAAGTCGGTGAATGCCAAGGTTGCTGAAATCTGTCAGAATGAAATGAGAAAGTAAGATGCTTATTTGAAACAAGGGACATGCAGGTGGTGTTTTCTTTAACTTTAAGAAGCAACATACGTTGGACTCCGTGTCAACTTTAACATCAAATGTAGTATTCTTGTACTTGTACAGTGTAGCAACATCCCCAGCTAAAAGTCCTCCTTTCTTCACAGCTGTTGATGTGAGGGCCTGATAAACAGAAAACATAACAAACATCACAAAGCGCAGGTGATGGAAGTCTTCCCAACTGCATTTTTAAGGAGGTACAGAGTTGGCAACAAAAAAAGTGACTGCCCCAAATAGTTAAAGATCAAAACAAAAACAAAAACAAAAACAAAAACCAATTGAGTTTAAAAAATCGTTCACGTAGCCATATATGATAGCCAGAACTCCATCCATCACTCAATTGTAGAAAAGAATAATTAACATGATTCATAAAATAACTTACAGCTAGTTGCATTAGAGATTTCATTTTCCAAAAGCTACATCGCTCTTCAAGATATAATTGGCTTTTACACTTGTGAAAAAATGGATAGAAACGGAACAAAACATGTTTCCACTCACATGGAAAGCTAAACCAAATGCCTTAGAATAACATCACTAGTTGTTCTAAATTTTCGATAGTATCCACTTAGAGCATTAGAGCCCTTTGGCCGAAGAGTAAGGCCACTGAATTCTTATTTTGAGAAAATATTTCCCTTTCTTCGTTACCTTATATATCCTTCTGAAGATCATTTCTATTGTTAAACACCCTTTTCACACAGCATCAATTGTTGTTAGTTTTGAGAAGGTTGCAAACATTCCCTCAACTTTTTTAGGCAAAAAATGGAGACTATGCAACAGTTTGGAAATCCTTTCTCTACTTTTACACTAATTATGCATTTGACGGGATAAAAGCAGAAATATTAGTGAATTAGCCAAACATCAGAAGAACAGCTAGGTTTTCTTTTAAAATACAAACGTCTAGATTCCTTTGAAGTAAGAGATAAACAGTGGACTGAGATTCGAAAGGCAGGACAGCAGCATTTGACTCAAATCACGATTCGAAAGATAAAATCACAACGTATAAATATATAAAAGAAAGAAAAACCCTGATCGTTATTACCAATCAAAACATCACTTTTGAATCGTCAAAATTAAGTATCCAGAAAGGAAAATCAGTGAGACATAACAACTAAGAATCACATAAACACATACCACTCCAGCATCGCTGTAAGTAGAGACGCTAAATTTCTGATCAGAATTATAATCCTTGGTCAGCAGATCTACATGTCACCAATAAATAATCATCGTCTGATAATTGATTTTGATTTTCTTTCGCAGATAGAAATAGATTGATTGATTACCTTTGGCTTTCTTGCCGATATCGGCGAAGAGTCCAGGTCCTTTGCTCATGGTTGGTCTTGCCAAAACGAGACTGGAGAGGCACGGATCTTTGCCTTCTCTCTCTTCCCCCTTGATATGTTCAGAAAAGTTCCCAATAACCAACCAACTAAAAAGAACAGGTGAAATAAAATACAAAGCAATAAATTGAAGCCCAATTCGCAAGCTATGTGGAAAGGAGACCCGAAATATACCCAACTTTACAAGCTATATGGATAATTTAGTCCAATTCTCCCAGCGTGCATGACCAAGAGTCTCAATTAGCCAATTGAAAGACTCCGTGATCTTATTAACTTTTATTTTTGTAATTAATTTAATGGATCATATATAATATTTTTTTTATTCATTCTCATTATCTTTCCTTTTAAAAATCATCTATATATATAAAAAAACATTAAATATAACACTAATATTATATTCACCTAAAAATTTATATATTATTATTAATTCGTTCAAGGATTTATAATATGATGCAATTTAGATTGTTTATATACCGTAAATCATTTTTTGTTATATGAACCCAAATCAAATTACTAAGTTCAAAGATAACATTGCTGTGATTTTTATTATCTTTAAATATATATTATTTATTATTCTTTTATGTTAGTTATCAAATACTTTTATGGAAGTTTTTCATCATTTCAATCTTTTTATTTATATTAAAAATTTTAGATAGAGCATCAACCATAATATCATCTTCACCTTGCTTTTACTTAATAACATATGAAAAGATCTTAATGAACTCCACTTATTAAGCATGCTTTCTATTCAATTGAACTTGTTTTTTCAAGTGTTTCAATAATGCGTGATTCATACGGATAACAATTTTTTTCAGCTATAAATAATGTTATTAAGTCTTTAAAGTTATAATCAATATATAAAGCTCATTGTTATAGATTGGGTACTTCAATGTTGCCATGTTTAACTTTTCACTAAAATATATTACTGGTCGCTTCTCTTACATCAAAACAACTCCAATATCCATCTCTGATGCATCACTTAATCTCAAATGCTTTTAAAAAAGATAGGCAATGCTAATAAATACGTAAAATATAATCTTTTTTAATCAAATTGAATGCACATTCTTGTTCGCTACCCTATTTAAAACCAATAAATTTCTTAAAAAAATTCAGTGAGGGGTGTAATTAGTGTATAAATATCTTTAGCAAATAGTCTATAAAAACTTGAAGAACCATGAAAACTCCTAGCCTTGATAATTAACTTAGGCGATGACCATTTTTTGATAGCCTTCAACTTTTTTTCATCTATATTTATACCTTTTTATATTAATAATGCAGCCAAGTAAAACAACTTTATCCATGCAAAAAATATACTTCTCTAAATTGGCATATAATTTTTTATTCCTCAAAACATCAAGCACAAAATAAAAATGGTTAATATACTCTTTTAACCTTTCACTATACATAAAAATATCATTAAAATATACGACAACAAATCTTCTTATAAGTGCACTCAATAAATGTGCACTCAATAAATGCACTCAATATGAGACCAAATCACATAATCAACCACTCATATAGCCCATATCTAATTTTAAAGACAATTTCCATTTATCTCTTTCTTTTATCCTAATTTGATGATATTTATTTTTAATTCAGTGTTTATAAATATATATAATTCATGTAACTCATCTAATATGTTATTTAGCCTATAAATTGGATGTCTATACTTTATTGTAATATTGTTGGCAACCTTGCAATCAATACAAATCCTCTAAAACCTATATTTCTTAGACATTAGTAGTATTGAAATTGCATATGGACTCATGCTCTCCCTCAAGTACCCTTTATTCAGTAGCTTATCAACTTGCCTTTAAATTTTTTTTTATCTCCTCTGGGTTCTATAACTCTAGACACAAAATCAATTTGATGTTTTATTATTCTAATAGGCAATAAATCACTAGAAATATCATTAAATAACACATCTTCATATGTTGCAACAAAGAAATAAAACCACTATGAAGAGATTTTTCAAGATCATTAATATTAAAATATATCTCTTTATATAAAAGTACAAATATTAGTTGGTTAGTGTAAAAAATACTATTTATTAGTTTGGATGCACACTAATCTTTTTGATTTTATTTATAACAAAATATATTATTAATGTTGTGTACATATATATTTATGTTTATGTTTTACATTAATGACTTAAGTATTAAAAAAATATAAAAGATTAAGTTTATGACTTTATTTGTTGCATGATATACTAGAAATATCTTATAGTGAAATGATATTTTGATTTGAGTAATGATAGTTTATATTCATCAAACTAATACTGTTATTATTATTTCTTTCAAATAATTTACATAAAACATCATCGTCTATAGCTCAAATTGAATCATTTTTCTTTAGTTTTTACATATCATTCACTCTATTTCTAGTAACCCTTTTCAGTTATCATTCTAATCAAAATAACCACATCAATGACCATTTAATCGAGTTTGACTTAACCTAATTAAAGCACTTGATACCTTTATACTTATCATCATTACGATATTATTAACACTAACATTTCTTTACCGTAACTTTTCTCATCACTTGAATTTATAAGTCTACTTAATCACAAACTTGGCTTTGATATCAATATGTAACATCCCCAACATTTGGGTACAAATTCCTTTATAATAAATCTAAAAACAATGTAAATTCTTTTTAACTGATTAATGAAACGATCAACTGATTTATCTAGCAGTTTAATCACTCGACTAGATCAATTTAACGATATCTATATTTCTAATTCATTAAAATTTTATTGAAATTATAGCAAAATCTCTTTTATATTTGGGTCATCCCAAATGTTAACACCAAAATTATATAACATATAATAACACTTTATAATCACAAGCACCATAAACTCATCACCATATTTCTGATCCAATCATTTTGGATCTCATCTCCTTATATCTATTATTCATAATTCATTCTCATCAATTCATATCACCAACACATTTTTTAATTTCATATCCATCATAATAATTAAAACATCAAAACATATACAATAAACTCCACATCAATAAACACTTGATTAAATACATAAATATAGTTATTACTTAAATTAGAATGACAAATATAATAATCATGCAAGATATTAGTGTTATTAAGTTTTAAACAACAAATATATTATATCACCTTAACTAATCGGTGATAATTGTTAGTTTAATCTAAAGATATGTAAATTACATTTCAAAATAGAGTATCTAAAATTACAATCCATAAGTTTGATATTATAATTGATAATTGATAATTTCTTAAATCTATATAAAAGCAATAACCAAAGATTACTCATGAGGAGCTTGCGGGTTATATGTAACAAAATCAATAAATTTCACTAAGTCACAAATTAATATCCCATTCAATGAAATAAATAATCAACTTTTTATCTAAACAATATTTTAATTCATTCTTTATGATCATCCAATTTTCTTTTTATATAAATTTATTCAACTCTAAACAAATCTAGTAATATCTATAACTTAAAATAATCATTCCAACATTTCCATATTAAAGCCAACAATTCAACACTCTCTCTTGAGTACTTATTATTTAGCATACCCATTTTAATTACAAATTAATTCGGCATTCACATTTAGAAAATAATAATCTAGTACTCATAATGAATATCAATTTTTTTTGACAAACCTACCTTTCATTTTGACATTCCTATTTAAAAGCCAATAATTTGGTATTCCTTAACGAATACCAATCAATTTGGTATTTCCATTCGGAAGCTAATATTCTGGTATTCTTTAATGAACACTAAACAATTCTCTCAATTAACATATCTTTTTTTCCATATACACTATCAATATCACTATCCATATTTTTACAAATTAACTAATTCACAAGTAAAATTTGTGGGAAAATTATAAGGAAAATTACCATAAATTACAGAGTACCTACCTATATTCTGACTATGAGAGGCTTCACCAACTCGTTGAATCACCCTAACGGTCTTCCCTGTATCGAAATGTTTTTCAATTAATTATTATTATCACATAACAACATACTCCTTATTCATCATAACATTCATTATACTTATATTTAGGTTTTTCATCAATTTTGTTATAAATATTAATTACACAAGAAAATCAACTTAATCATAAATAAATTCATGATTCCTTCAACTACTACTAGTTTTACATAATTCCATACAATTTAAAATTTTCTCTAACATTTTGCAGTTCCATCCTTTTAGGCCCAACCATTCAATTATTAAATATTTCATCATTACATTAATTCAACTCAATCAAAATCATTATTCATATGATCATGCACACATTTATAACACAAATATTAGACAATATTATAAATGCAAAATTTCTCGTTTTGTTCTTTTCATGGTAGGGTGATTAGTACTTAAAAGTGCATTTTTATCAAGGTTTTATATCATCATCTTGCACTTGAAGTATCAATAACTCTTTAACTAAAACATGTTTTATGCTTGTGAGTTATATGTAACAAAGTCAATAAATTTCACTAAGTCACAAATTAATATCTCATTCAATGAAATAAATAATCAACTTTTTATCTAAACAATATTTTAATTCATTCTTTATGATCATCCAATTTTCTTTTTATATAAATTTATTCAACTCTAAACAAATCTAGTAATATCTATAACTTAAATAATCATTCCAACATTTCCATATTGAAGCCAACAATTCAACACTCTCTCTTGAGTACTCATTATTTAGCATACCCATTTTAATTACCAATCAATCTGGCATTCACATTTAGAAAATAATAATCTAGTACTCATAATGAATATCAATTTTTTTTGACAAACCTACCTTTCATTTTGACATTCCTATTTAAAAGCCAATAATTTGGTATTCCTTAACGAATACCAATCAATTTGGTATTTCCATTCGGAAGCTAATATTCTGGTATTCTTTAATGAACACTAAACAATTCTCTCAATTAACATATCTTTCTTTCCATATACACTATCAATATCACTATCCATATTTTTACAAATTAACTAATTCACAAGTAAAATTTGTGGGAAAATTATAAGGAAAATTACCATAAATTACAGAGTACCTACCTATATTCTGACTATGAGAGGCTTCACCAACTCGTTGAATCACCCTAACGGTCTTCCCTGTATCGAAATGTTTTTCAATTAATTATTATTATCACATAACAACATACTCCTTATTCATCATAACATTCATTATACTTATATTTAGGTTTTTCATCAATTTTGTTATAAATATTAATTACACAAGAAAATCAACTTAATCATAAATAAATTCATGATTCCTTCAACTACTACTAGTTTTACATAATTCCATACAATTTAAAATTTTCTCTAACATTTTGCAGTTCCATCCTTTTAGGCCCAACCATTCAATTATTAAATATTTCATCATTACATTAATTCAACTCAATCAAAATCATTATTCATATGATCATGCACACATTTATAACACAAATATTAGACAATATTATAAATGCAAAATTTCTCGTTTTGTTCTTTTCATGGTAGCGCTTCCTTACCCATCAAAATTTCTTTATTATTTCAATATGGTTTCACTTCTATTACATCTTATAAGAATCCTAGAAAATCAATTTCTAAGAAATCTATTTTTCTCTAAATTTTATCTTAAGAACTTTTACTCAATATTTGCTTGATTTTACTCAAAATTAATTAACTCTTGTTGAAATTGATATAAAGGGCTTCCAAACACCTTATTTAGTTACAAGATGTATTTTGAAAATCAACCAGTTGAAATTTTCCAAGGCTTTTCCCTCTTTCCTCTTTTGCTCACACTTTCTCTCTAACTCAATTTCCCTCTCTTTGATCTTTCTTAATTTCTAGTATGGATGTATTTTTCTCTTTCAAAACCCTTTCTTTTCTCTTATAAACCTTATTATCTAGCCTTTCGAGGTGAAAGAAAGGAAGAAAAAAAAAATGAAATGTTATTGTCTTTCTTGTTGCACACCATTGAGTTATAATAAGGATAATAACCAAAATGGTCTAACTATTTTGAGAAATGATTTGACCATTTTATTAAATTAATCTAGCTGACATGATCAAAAGACTGAGGTCGAACCACATGAAGGTGAATTATATAAAATTATAAATAATAAATAAAAAAGAAGTTGAAGAGAACTTTTAAGATGTGATATTGATGTAAGGATTAAACAAGGATAAAACAAATGTCAAGGTTAGAGGATTCACTAATAATATTTCAAATAAATATAATATAAAGTTTTTTATTACTCAACTGGAAACCACATACAAAGGAAGGAGGTTCTAATTTAATGATTTATCCTTAATGGTTCATTATAAATTTTTAACATGATCATATTAATCATCTTATTTGAGTAATGTCAATACTTGTAAATGTGGTCAGGTATTTATAGTGATAACTTATGTTAACAACAAATTAAGTTTCTTTCATAACACAAGTGTTGGTTATACCATATAGTAGACTATTGATTTGTACTTAAAAGTGCATTTTTATCAAGGTTTTATATCATCATTTTGCATTTGAAGTATCAATAACTCCTCAACTAAAACATGCTTTATAATAACATATCTAATAATATAAGATACCTTTAATTTGTGGCAAATGCTCATTTTAAATATAGGCCTATCACATAAATAAAATGATTGATTGATGAGTTTAAGAACTGAAATTGAAAGGACAAAGAGATGACCAAACTTAGAAAAGAAATAGTGGTGGAGTCCAAACCGGAATATTGTTTGATAATTGGGTCATATCTGGAGCTGTAGATCTCGGATTTAGGTCTACGTTATATGGATGGAAAGATAAGACATAGGCCTACAACTTTCATATGGAGCCCAAGATCTAAAAAGGCCATTTTCAAGTCCAAATT
>NW_011502669.1:16008-17680 GCF_000495115.2 Populus euphratica
TTGTTGTTGTTGTTATTTATAATTTGTACACTAACCTTTCTGTGGTTCAACCCCGGTCTTGTCGGGTTATTTATTACTTCAACACTCCTGCACTTGGGAGAAAACATCAATCTTTTGGTCATGTCAGCTATGAAAGTGCCAAGTATTTGTTGTGCCAAGTATTTGTTATACCAAATGTTATACAATACAAATCTAGATTAATCATTTAACAAACAAGATATTAAGAATTAGTAAGATATAAAGGTAAGACATGTTAATAACAAACTTTCTTAGATATAAACATTGAAGTTCATGTTAAGTTTATATTATGCTTATTTTAATACTATTAGTGAAATCTTTTCTCCTTGATAGGATAAACTTAACTAGATATAATAAAGAAAAATAGGATAAATAAATAAGATAAGAACATGCTTATGATGAAAAGCATAAACTAGAGATTAATTAGAGCAAAACTTAAAGATTACAAAAATATAAAGAAAGAAAGCAAGAAAATGATCTTGATATGAAAATCAAGATGTCTAAATATATGACAAATGTCTCTTTTTATAGGCTAAAATTTAGAACTATTGATTTGATGACTAATTATTGAGTGGGTAGCCACCTTTTGATTTGGTGACAATCATTATCTTTTTGTTTGAACAAACTGTCATTGTTAATGTCATAATTTGAATAGATAGTCTTTATGAAAGTTCTAGGTATTTGTCTGAGCTTTTCAACAAATAAAAATGAGCTCATTTGTACTTGTAAGACTCGAGATATAGGCTGAAAACTAAACAGTATCTACGCTACATGATAGATTCCAACTTCTCTTTTGTTGCTACAATTTGAACTTGAAAATGATCGTTTTAAATCTTGGACTCTTCATGAAAGTTTTAGGCCTATATTTTAAATTTTCATCCATATAAACCAGACCTAAATCCATGTTCTCTAGCTGAAGGTTATGATCTAATAATTGAATGATGTTCCGGTTTGAATTGAATCAATATCTCTTATTTAAGCTTAACCTTCTCTTTGTCTTTTCACTTTCAATAATTAAACACATCAATCAATCCTTTAAATTGTGAGATATGCTTCCATTCAAAATGAACATTTACCATAAATTAAAGATATTTTATGTTATTAGACTTATTATTATAAAACATGTTCAAGTTAGGAAATTTAATGATACTTTAAGTGCAATATGATGATATAAAATCTTAATAAAAATATACTTTTAATTGTTAATCACTAGCCATTTCTCAAAATGGCTAGACCATTTCTGGTCCTAGAAAAATGCACATGTCCAACCATAAATTTTATTCTTTCTTTTTAACTCTTCTTTCTCTACTTTATTTTTTTAATTTACTTATTTCATTACATTACACCATAATTTCTATTCTATTATATTTTTTAAATTTATCATGGGGTTTAAAAATCTTGTCCCTAAAGCACTCTATATATTTATCCATAAACGAGATGTAAACCTTGGGTTTTGATTAGACATAATCGGTACCCCATGTAACCTTATCACTTCATTTACATACAACTTTGCCAACTTATGAACTAAATCAGTCATCTTTAGGTAAAAACAAAGCAAAATTAGTTAAATAGTCCATAATGACCTATATAGCATTATAACCCTTTTCTTTCCCCTCTTGGTAACCCATTAATGAAATTCATAGTAATGTATTCC
>NW_011502670.1:0-17663 GCF_000495115.2 Populus euphratica
AAAAAAAAAATCTGAAAAAATTCATGGATAATTTTGAAATTATTTGTAAGTCTCTCGCAAGCTTTTCTAGAATTTCTCCTAATATTAGATTGTAAACTTACATTATAAATATGGACTCAATATTAAAAATACCTAATGTTTCTAAAAAGAAGTTAAAAAAAATCCTTTATTTCAGAAAATACAAAAAAATATTTTTTTCAATAATTATTGGATTGTAGAGTTACACTGTAAAATACAAACTTAATATTAAAAATACTTAATTTTCTATGAAATTTCAAAATAAATCTAAAAAGTTCAAAAAAAAAATTCTTCATTTAAAAAACACAAAAATATGATGTTCTTAATGCATAAGGAAAAATTCTAAAGGTTTTCAATGTATATTTTTTAAAAAATAAAATTATATTTTATCTTGCAAAATAAATATTATAACAAGTTTATAATTATTTATTAGAAATTGGTCAAAATACCATAAATCCCTCAACAATTAATTTTCTTAAATAATATTTAGAGTATTAGGATTTAGTTGTAGACTGTAATATTTGAAAGTATGAAATTACACTATAAAGTATATCTTCATGTATTAAATATATAAAATAAAAATAAATGCAATGCTAAAAATTAGACTTTAGAATGGTTAGGATTTAATTCGATAAGGTAGAGATTTCCTCACGAAAAAAGATCTGCCTTGAACCTTAGATGAGACCCATAAATAAAAACATGTTTTAGATTAATAATCAATCAACGATGCAGCTTACTATAAGTAAAGTGTACTCAAAGTGATACATCTTCCGGTTGCACAATTAGTCCCCTTACCCAAACTCTCATGAGCTAAAGATTTTTCAATGACCATAATATTAAGTGGTGACTCAGTTTAATCATAACTTTATGATTAACCCAAAACACTCCTCATTTCTAGAAGGCAACTCTACCATTTAATGTCATGCACATCATGATATTGACTCCTAGTTTCCTTGGTAAATCAAGTCCTATCTTTTCTAGGACAATTTGCACTCTTTGTAGATATGGTCAATTATGTCCTTCTTATCCATGTTTGGTAGCAAACAATTATTGTTTTTACATAGTTAATATATAAATGTTTATATTTTTCTACAAATATATTTATTTTTATGTAGACACCACTAATGATTGGATAATTAGATAGGTTATATGTTTACTATAACAAAAGCTTTAGAAAATCTTTTCATGGGTGATTGATATTTTTTCAAGAACAAGGTATTTTTTATATTTTTAGTTAGGTTTTGATTGATTTTGAATCGTATGGATCATTGTTCAGGGGATGAAAATTTTAAAATTTTGATGCACTTATGTCTCAGTAAAGTTATAAACCATATTTTTTTCTAGTTTGGTTTTCTAGCATCATATTAATTTATAATTGTGTTTATAAATTCTTTTCACTTGACATGTCAATCTATTAATTTGTAAGATAATCAATACGTTTATTACTAATTGATTTTTTAATCAATATTCTATATGTTTTTTTTAACAAGAAGAAATTACAATTAAAAAATTAATTTTAAGTACAAGTATTGGCCTCGCAAATCAAGCCAAGTGTTGAATTTTTAACTTGATTTTAACATGTTAAGAAAAGACAAGGATGACAAACTAGAAAAACAATAAAGAAAAGCGACAAAGGTAAAAATAAGTTGTAAAGAAAAGCAATAAACAAAAGTTGTAAACTACAGTAAACGAAAGAAAGAAAGCTTGTGAATAAATTACAGAGGTTGGCCATCCTTTATATTTGTTAGATGGCCTTTTGTAATGTTATTTAACGTAAATTTAAAATTTTAATTCTATACAAACTATTTAAGTTAGATAAGGAGTATATAATCTTAATTTTAGTATAATTTATACTTCTTATTCGCTCACATCCTTTTTATTATATGTGTTTTTATTATACTGTAATACTTGTCCTATCGTATCTGTCCTCCTGCAATACGGGACTTTGTTTATTGATATTGTGCATCTTGATCTCCTAGTTGATAATCTATTTCAACTTGTCATTCTACTTTGCAATATATATATATATATATATTGAAATATTTCCGGATCAAACATTCCTTGACCAAGTACTGGTTTGAGAAATGTAGACAGTTCAAAGTTAAAAGCACTACGAACCCACGTCTGTCTTCCAAGTAGGCACGACAACGTAGTTGAGATAGAGTTGGAAACAGCTGTGGCCTCATGGCAGCTTCTAACAGCTCCTATTCAATAGGCTTGTTCCTTTGCTCTTTGTTCAAAATTTCATATGAGTTGCACAATTTCATCTTATATCATCTCACCATCTCTTTGCAAGCTATTTAAACAGTTTTATCAATCATGGATTAGCCGATTGGAAACATAAAAAATACGATCAAATGACACAGACCAGTTCTGTGGCTTGTCAATGATTTAATATAACAAAATATAGAAGTTTCTAATCAATTCCTAGGATTATTAAATCTACAAATCTGGATGGCCACATGATCTTTAATGGAACCAAGTTGGGTTTTTCTTACCACGAAGCAAGTTTGAAGTGGCTGATCTTGAGTTCACACTGCACTTATAATGCAATTGGTTTTCTTGGTCCGAAAATCAAAGTTTTTATGGCATTTACAAGTGCTTGAGGATTTAAAGTAGCATCAACTTTACATATTGCTTCAGAATCATCTATCTGAAGCAACTCCAACTGAGATTGCAACAGCTTTGCCGGCATAAAATGCTTCCCTTCTGCAGCTCTTTTATCTAATCGCTCCGCAAGCACCTCAGCCTTGGCATCCAGCAACACGAACTTAACTGCACTGTTAAAGCTTCCATGATGGTAATTACAGTCTGCGGATCTAAGCATTTCTCGATATTGTTTCTGCAGAGCAGAACAGCTGAGCACTACTGTTTTTCCACTGATCAAGCTCTCCCTTAAAGCATCTTGTAGGATTTCAAGCCATGGAATCCGGTCTTCCTCTGTTAGAGGTATTCCTTGACGCATTTTGTCTATAGTGATGGGGAAAAAAAGAGAGTCAGTGATAGGACGCAAGAATGTAAAGAAATTTAATAAATGCATGAAGACTTTAAAAGCAAACAACAATGCAGTGAGTAGTTATATAAAAAATACCGAATTAGTTTATAGGTACCTTTGTTTGATTGAGGGTGAAAATCATCAGCATCCAGAAAACTACAGTCCAAAGCTTTGGCCAGAAGCTCACCTATTGTACTGTTAAAGTACAGACGTTTTTTTGTTAAATAAAGGGTTTTGAAGCACAGGTTAAGTACGGGAGGATGGGATATTTTTCCAGTCACAGGATTTTTAGTTTTAGCTAGAGTTCGCGATTTCAACTTATATGGGAGTTCGAACTTACACTAAACAGCACAGGATCAAGAAAATGAAATATATGCCAAGTAGATAAGAATATAAAATGCAAGAGAAAAAGGAACAAAAGTATATGATATGAATAGGGAAATAATGAATGGTTAAATTCAAATTTGTACTAGCAATATCTAGCTTATAACTCGACAAGATCCCGTTTCACCAAGCCAATAAAGATGATGGAAATCAGCTTTAAGCTTTACAAAAGAGATCAAAAGAGACAGATTTATAAGCATCAATCGTTGAATTGGAGAGATAATGGTGAAGCTGGTTCTACTTGGGAGTTAAAGTTAAGACTCTTTTGGTGGTGGGTTGTTACTGTTCACGCTATTCTATCAAGGCCCTCTTACTAGCAGCCTCCGCTTCCAAATTTTATTATTTTGTGGGTCTATTTTAAAGTTTTTTAAAATCTTTATTTTATTTGCATCCACTTGCACGATCTGTATTAATGCGTTTGGGTGGTTATGATTTATCGTTATGCAGGTTAGGTAATTGGCAACTTTAGCTTTATGTCTTCTTTTTCCAGCAGTCAATAAAGTCACCAATTCAGCGGTGTGGTTTATGTTGTTGAAAGTGTGAGGCTTTCTAACAAGGAATGATTCCTTGAATAGTTGAACCTACTGGTGTGAGACTAGTAGTCCATTATTTTCTCATCTGAAACTGTAAATTATCCTATGGTTTACAGTCTCTTAATCCTAAACTTGTTATCCTGTAATTGTTCCCGCCTTTTCCTACAAAACAATCTGTTCTGAGTGTAAGAATATTTCTTTGTTGTTTAACATTTGCTTTCTTACCCATCTACAATGTATTTGAACTGTTGATAGCTCTAAGTAGATTCTCCCTTAAAAAGGAACACCATAACAATAACTGGGAACACAATCACAGCCGCAATAATGACCTTAAACACATTAGCCACTTTATAATGCTTTGAGAACAATAAAGATGGATATGAATCTTCAAGTGTGGGCAGCTAGCTTTGTTGAGGATATTACGGAAATAAAGAAGTAAGAATCTCTTTACATGTAGCTATCTCAGATACAAAAGGGAAGAAACTGTAAAACTTAGAAGCTTAGACATTTTGTTTCTTGTTTTTCCCATAAGGATTGAGGTTTATTCAATGAAACAATGGACAAGACAATACTAAGGATTTTAATTCAAGGATGTGTATGAGATAAGATGAAGGGGAAAAGTAAAAACATTATGGTTGAGGTTCAAAGCTTTTATGATTTCTTAGAACTGATAACAACAAAAAGATACATGAGGATAGAACTCACGATTTCCCAGCGCCACTGACACCCATGATTACAATCGCTTTACCTATAAACTCAAAAGAAAAGAATACTATCAGGATATTAACAAAGAACAATCCCAGAATTGAAACAAAGAGGAAAAGAAGATTAAGTATACTGACCCATGGTCTGCATGATTATGGGAATTTAGATGTTGCGCATAAAGATTAAGGTTCAGATCAGAGAGATAGATTTCATTTGAAGAAAGGAAATCAAGCAAGGTCACAGTCTGGAAAACATATAAAATGAATGTTATTGATGCATCTGTTCTTAGCTTAAACCTGATTATACTCGATCTCCAAAATATGACAGAAACTCAAGGTTTTAAATGAGCCAACAACATCCGTGAACTTCAAATTTCATGTTTGTGTGACAAGACCATAGTCCAAGGTTCAAAACCAATTATATATATATGTTCATGCTGCGGGTGCAATTTGGGCACCATAAATATACAACATACACTACAGCCTCAAATAATTAATAAGTTTTGAAATGTAATCATAAATAACCATTACCTTACAGCAAATTGATTTCTGTGAATAGTGGCATTCAACAATATAATGTCAGAAAAATAAAGAGATGAGTTTGACCTTCTAAAGCAACTGAGGATAAAAAATAGAAGATGGAGAGAGATTACCTAAACGATCTGATCTTTTTAGACTTGCATCTGTCTGGGGCTGGCTTTATATATTTTTTTCAGACAAGACCTATGACCAAAATTATTTCTTCACAGGCAGCAGCTCCTGGCTAAATAACGTTTTGCAGCTGCTCTACCAAGTTTGGCTACTGCCGGGTCCAACTCACTTATCGGACCTAAGTTTGACTTATCAAACCCAAAGAGCCGTCGCTCTTCTTTCTTTTTTCTCTTTTAATTACCAGCTTCAGAGTTGGTGGTTAGTGAGACTCAATCTCCCCTCATCAAATTTTAAGTTATTCATTCATGTATAAATTAATTAAATATATTTATGAAAAAAAAATTACGTCATCAATAAAGACAAATAACCATCACATGCCACTTGACACTTAGGTTTTGTATGGTTCACAATTAAAAAAAAAAACAAACTAAAAGGTAGATTTTAATGAGTTGTATAGCATATTGGGTTTTTAGAAATATCAAATGAATATAGTAAATTTAAAAATCTCTTGGGAGTCTTAAGGATCTAGCAAACACATCTAAGGGGTTTATACAAATATAATTTGAAGATGAAATATTTTTTGTGGCTTTGAATAATTGCTTTAAGGATAGGTTGTTGCCAACTACAAGTCATTTAAGTTTTCAATCTTTAACAATAATTCACACAAACCACTAGTGAGAAATTTCCTACATGCTTTTAAGAGAGAGAGATTATTATGTTTTTGTGTGTTAGCTCTTTTCTTTTGTGTTTTTCAAGTATTCTAAAACTTACGTAGTTTATATTCAGGAAATACGAGTGACACGACGAAAAGATTGATATCTTCTCCCAAGTGTAAGAGTGTCGAAGTAATAAATAACCTAACAAGACCGGGGTCGAACCAAAGGGAGGTTAATTGTATAAATTACAGATAACAATAATAATACAACAACAATAATAATAACAACAACAACAATAATAATAGTAATAACAATAACAATAATAAAAACAACAATAATAACGATAATAGTAGTAGTAGTAGTAGTAGTAATACTAATAATAATAATAAAGAAAAAGAAGGAGAAAAAGATGAGAACTTTGAGATGAAATATTAATGTAAGGATTAAACAATGATAATAACAGATGTCAAGGTTAGAGGATCCACTAATGGTATGTCAAACAAGTATAGTATAAACTCTTATTATTCAATTGAAAACCACACACAAAAGAGGTTCCAATTAGATTATAAATTGTTAACATGATTACATTAATCATCTTATTCGATTAATGCTAATACTTGTAAATCTTGTCAAGCATTCATGATTATAACTTATGTTAACAACAAATCAAGTTCTTTTCATAGCTCAAGTGTCGGTTATACCATACAGTATGGGCTATGAAAGTGCCAAGCATTTGTTGTACCAAGTGTTATATAACATAAATCAAGATTAGTCATTTAACAAGCAAAGTATTAAAGAGTGAACAAGATAACAAATACAAAACATGTTAGTATCAAACATTAAAGTCTATATTAAGTTTACACTATACTTATTCTTACACCATCAGTGTAACCTTTTCACCTTGACAAAATAAACTTAGCTACACATAATAAAAGAAAGAAAAATAAATAAACAAAACGAGAACATAAACAAGATAAAAGTTAACTAAGTAAAGAAAAAGAAATGAAAAGCATAAACTTGATATTAATGAAAGAAAAGCATAAGCAATACAAAAAAATACAAAGAGAGAAAGCCAAAACATGATCTTGATGTAGAGACCAAGATACCTAAATGCATGGCAAATGCCTCCTTTTATAGGCCAAAAATGGGAACTATTGCTTTGATGACTAATTGATGAGTAGGTGACCAACTTTTGACTTGGTGACAATCCTTATCTTCTCTTGTCTGCCCAAAACGTCATTGATAATGTCAAAATTAGAGCCACTTGAAAACATAAAAGTTGTAGGAAATTGTCTCATCTTTCTTGTGTAAACAATTCAGCTCATTTGGACTTCTAGAACTTCAGATATGGGCCAAATACTGAACAGTGCTCGGGCTAAAAGATAGATTCAAACTTCTTTTTTGTTGCTCCAATTTGGACTTGAAAAGGGCCTTTTTAGATCTTGGGCTCCTATGAAAGTTGGTGGCCTATGTCTTACCTTTCCATCCATATAAAGTAGACCTAAATCTGAGATCTACAATTCTAGATATGACCCAATTACTGATTAGTACTTAAAAGTGCATTTTTATCATGGTTTTATATCATCATTTTGCACTTGAAGTATCAATAACTCCTTAACCAAAGCATATTTTATAATAATATATCTAATAATATAAGATACCTTTAATTTATGGTAAATGTTCATTTTAAATGCAGGCCTATCACATAAATGAAAGGATTGATTGATGACTTTAAGAACTTAAATTGCAAGGATAAAGAGATGGCCAAACTTAGAAAAGAGATGTCGGTGCAATCTAAACCGGAACACTATTCGGTAATTGGGTCATATCTGGAGTTATATATCTCAGATTTAGTTCCAATTTCTATGGATGGAAAGGTAAGACATAGGCTCACAACTTTCATATGGACCCCAAGATCTAAAAAGTCCATTTTCAAGTCCAAATTGTAGCAACAATAAAGAAGCCCGAATCTATCTTCCAGCCCGAGCACTGTTCAGTATTTTGGCCATATCTGGAGTTCTAGAAGTCCAAATGAGCTGAATGTTTTACACAAGAAAGCTGAGCCAATTGCCTACAACTTTCATGTTTTCAACTAGCTCCAATTTTGACGTTATCAATGATGTTTTGGGCAGACAAGAGAAGATAAGGATTGTCACCAAGTCAAAAGTTGGCCACCCACTTATCAATTAGTCATCAAATCAATAGTTCCCAATTTTGGCCTATAAAAGGAGGCATTTGCCATGCATTTAGGCATCTTGGTTTCCAGATCAAGATCATGCTCTTCCTTTCTCTCTTTGTATTTTTTGTAATGTTTATGCTTTGCTTTCATTAATATTAAGTTTATGCCTTTCATTTCCTTTCCTTTACTTAGTTAACTTTTATGTTCTTATTTTGTTTATAAGTTTGTGCCTTTCATTTCCTTTCCTTTACTTAGTTAACTTTTATGTTCTTATTTTGTTTATCTATTTTGCTTTCTTTCATTATGTTTAGCTAAGTTAGTTATGTCAAGGTGAAAAGGTTACACTAATGGTGTAAGAATAAGTATAATGTAAACTTAATATGGACTTTAATGTTTGATACTAACATGTTTTATCCATGTTATCTTGTTTTAGTTATCATACTTTGCTTGTTAAATGACTAATCTTGATTTTTGTTGTATAACACTTGGTACGACGAATGCTTGGCACTTTCATAGCCCATAATGTATGGTATAACCGACACCTGCGCTATGAAAGGAACTTGATTTGTTGTTAACATAAGTTATAATCATGAATGCTTGATGAGATTTACAAGTATTAGCATTAATTGAATAAGATGACTAATGTAATCATGTTAACAATATATACTCTGATTGGAACCTCCTTTGTGTGTGGTTTCCAATTCAATAATAAGAGTTTATGCTATACTTGTTTGATATACCATTAGTGGAACCTCTAACCTTGACATTTGTTATTATTATTGTTTAATCCTTACATTAATTTTCCATCTCCAAGTTCTCATCATCTTCTTCTTCTTCTCTTTCTTTATTATTATTATTATTATTATTATTATTATTATTATTATTATTACTATTGTTGTTGTTGTTATCTACTACTACTGCTTGACCGCTTTTTATGATCGGCTTGTTTTAACTCGCAAGTGCACGAGTGTGCGATGTAGCAATTAACTCGGTAAGATCGAGGTCAGATCCACAGAGAGCTAGATCTGGAAATTAAGCTAAGTAACAAAAAAAAAACTCAAGAGAAATTAAATTAACAATAACTTGGTTGAAAATAATTGATGGATTTGTTTTCAAAGATAAAAAAAAATGTAAATAGATTTTAAATGACAAGAAAAGTAAGTCTTGGTCCAAATCAATTTTAATGGTGATGTATTGGTGATTTCTTCAACATATATAAGATAACTCAACCTAATCTCAACGATGGTGATATTAGAGCGGAAGATATTACAATGAAGATTAGAAAGATGAAGATTGATTATTGCTTAAGAATGAACAAGTACTTTCATATTAAGTAAGACATTGAATCAAGCAATCTCTATACCAAAACTAAAGTTTGTGCATAAAAATTCAAGATTATAATATTACCTAAATGATTTCTAAAATTTCTTTACAATAATAAATCATTCATGAAGAAAATAAGAAGATAAACATTAAGATTCATTCATATCCTAAAGAACTCACCTCAATCACCATTATCCTTGATTTGGATCCAAGAAAGAGTTTAGCCAACCATGATTATATATAAGAACACTTCAATAAACATGAAAGAACTTGAATCCAACTGAAAAAAATAAGTTTTACAAACTAAAGAACCGAAATCTATAAAGAAGAACACAATACAATTTCAGAAAAAATTCGGACACAAATCTGACTCTAACTTTGGACAGCAATTCGACCCTCTTAGAAGCTTTTTTTGGAGAAGTCTATTAGAGACATATTTATAGACAATTCTGTCACCTTTCCAGATCATTAAAGAACAGCCCATTTGGACACCTGAGTTAAAAGTTATGGGCAAAACACCGAAAGGTGTTCTGAAAAATCAAATCAAGACAGCTTTACAACTACTTTGGTGCACGTTTTTCTTCCTCATTTATGAGGTGTCTCCTTCTTCTTTTTGACCCAAAATAATGTTAAAATATCCCCTCCAGCTTTCCATCCATGTGCTTGCCTTCTTGGATCAATGGATTGCCCAAAATAAATCAATTGTTATTTGTTGTGTGGACATGTAAGATCATGGATTGTGTTTGGGTTGATTTGAAGGTTGATTTGGGGTTGATTTAGGGCTGATTTGGGGCTGAATTTGAGCTGAATTTGAGCATCAAATAAGTATACAAATGTACTTATTATTTGGGCTAAGATTGACATTGAAACCTTGAGTGTTTAATGGTTGAAGTTTGCACACAACATAAGGCAAGTTTGGGCTTGAAATAAATCATATGATATCCTTTTCTAGAATTGGAATAGAATTGATTTTTGGGGCAAATTTGGAGCACTTATTTGAACCAAGATTTGCTTCAATCTTCAACTAAATGTCTCTTCAATTCTTTGTTCTGAATTTCGACGTTGAATTTTGTGAATTAATTCATTTAAGCTCCAAAAACCTATCGAAACATTAAAACAAACTTCATTATTAAAAAACACATCAATTATTATGAAAACAACCAAATAAAAACAATAAATACATATGTAAAATAAGAGACTTAATGACACTTTTGATGCACAATCACACCCCCCAACTTAGATTTTGCTAGTCCTCAAGCAAAACAAAACATAAAACCTTTAAAATAAAAATAATAATAATAACAACCATAATTAGGCTCGATTCATCACACTTGAAGGACCTATCATGCAAACATTGGTATCTTTAACTTAGTGTACACAATAGCAAATAAAGAAAAATAAGCATACTCACATTCTCTAAATCAAACATCTATACAAAATTTCCAAATTCAGTCATATTTATCGTGCAACCAACATAATTGATTCATACGAAAACTCAACTTGTAATCTTCCCTTCTCACCAACACAAACAAGGTAGCAAACTAGAGAAATATCTATATATTTTTTTTTCTTTCTTTTTTTCTTTCTTTGTTTTTTTTTTTTTTTGAAGATATGATTTATTTTTTGTCTTTAAGTAGTCACTTCCCTTTTGACGCGAATACAAACATTTGTGATGAATGCACCCAGTTACTCACAAAGTCACAAACTTAAAGTGCTTTGCATACTCATATTTCAAGCTGCCGTTTGACGTAAAGATAAACATTTGTGATGAATACCCCTAGTTACTGAGCAACTCAAAACATTGGAGTAGATAGAACTTTGTACACATTTATTTATTTATTTATTTATTTATTTATGTAATGATTATTACTCTATTTACTTAAACCTTGTTTAGGACTAGATCAAAAGGGATAATCACAAGTAAAGCATCATACTCATCTTTCATGCATATTCACACAACTCACACAACTTTTACAAGGAAAGATGTACTTCAGTAATCTTAAAAAAAAGTATGCTATATCTTGCTTTATAAGATATTATCTATCCCAAATTAAAGCATGCAATGTTCAACACAATAATGAACCCAAAAAGGTAATGATGATCCTAAACAAGTCTCATTCACATACCAATGCAAGTATTTTTTTTTTTTTTAACAAGCATGGTTATCTCAAGCATTCAACATAATGAAATATCTAAAATTAAGTTTTACATTATCCTCAATGTAAAAGAGAAAGAGAAGAAAAGTATAAAGATTAGAAAATTGTTACTCCCCTTCTGTTTTCAAGGATGAATGTCTGATTGAATTAGGCATGAGCTGACTTCTTGCTTGATTTTTTTTTTTAACCTGCATATCACAACTAAAAGAAAACATTGATGTTTTTTTTTTTTTTGAAAATAAAGAACCTCACACCCCCCAACTTAAAATAATGCATTGTCCCGAATGCATGAACAAGAAAATATAAGAGATGGAAGAAAGAAGAAAAAAAATGAAAATGAAAATAAAAATAAAAATAAAATAAAAATAAAAACTCATTACTTTTGATACTACAATGGTATTGGATCTTCAAGATCCAATGTCTCAACTTCAGCCACAATATTTTCAAGATAAAGTTTCAATCGATGACCATTTACTTTGAAAATATTTCCATTCTTGGGATTTTCTACCTCAAATGCACCATGCTCAGAGATGGATTTAATCACAAATGGACCAATCCATTTTGTCCTCAACTTCCCAGGAAAGAGATGTAATCGTGAATTATACAAGAGAACCTTTTGACCAACATGAAAGGATTTTCTAAGAATATGTTTATCATGCAAAGTTTTCATCTTATGTTTTGAAATTTTTGCATTTTCAAATGCATCATTTCTTAGCTCCTCTAATTCATCCAATTGAAGCTTTCTATTTTTTCCAACCTCGTTTTCATTGTCATTGAATTGCCGAATGGCCCAATATGCACGGTGCTCAATCTCAACAGGGAGATGACAAGGCTTTTCATGAACTAACCTATAAGGAGACATTCCTAAAGAGGTCTTATAAGCAGTGCGATATGCCCACAAAGCATCAACTAGTCGTAGGGACCAATCTTTACGGTTTGGATTGACTGTTTTCTCTAAAATGTTCTTGATCTCCCTATTTGCCAACTCAGCTTGGCCACTAGTCTGTGGGTGATAGGGGGTACTGACCTTGTGAATTACACCATATTTTCTCATCAAAATCCCAACGGGCTTGTTACAAAAATGTTTTCCCCCATCACTAATCATAGCCCGGGGCATGCCAAAACGAGAGAAAATATTTTCTTTCAAGAATTTGACCACTACTCGATGGTCATTGGTTCGAGATGCAATGGCCTCCACCTATTTAGACACATAATCAACAGCTACAAGGATGAATTGGTAACCAAATGAACTTGGAAAAGGTCCCATGAAATCAATCCCCCAACAATCAAATATTTCCAAAACAAGGATGGGGTTAAGGGGCATCATGTTATGCCTAGTGAGGCTACCTAGTCGTTGGCATCGGTCACATGCAACACAGAAGGCATGAACATCTTTAAACATGGTAGGCCAATAAAAACCACACTGCAAGATTTTGGCAATGGTTTTCTTGGAAGAGAAATGCCCACCACAGGCTAATGCATGACAAAAATTAATGACCCTTGGAATTTCATGATCAGGGATGCACCGCCTAATAATTTGGTCAGGACAATATTTAAATAGGTAGGGGTCATCCCAAAAAAAGGTGCGCACATTGCGCAAGAATTTTTGTTTGTCAAGTTTAGACCAATGAAAAGGAATCTGACTTGTGGCTAGGTAATTTGCTATGTCAGCATACCATGGAGAACCAATGTAAGAGACAGTACCTGCACAAAATAAATTTTCATCAGCAAAGAGTTCATTTATTGGAGATTCATCAATTATGGTCTTATAGCTTGAAAGACGAGACAAATGATCAACTACTACATTCTCTACTCCCTTTTTATCTCGAATTTCAATGTTAAACTCTTGGAGTAGGAGGATCCATCGAATCAAACGTGGTTTGGCATCTTGTTTTGTGAGCAAATATTTCAATGCTGCATGATCAGTGAAAACAATAACAAGAGATCCAACCAAATAAGACCTAAACTTGTCTAATGCAAAGACCACAGCTAAGAGTTCTTTTTCAGTTGTAGTGTAATTCAATTGAGCATCATTCAAAGTCTTGCTAGCATAATATATGACATGAGGTTTCTTGTCTTTTCTTTGCCCAAAAACAGCCCCAACCGCAAAATCACTAGCATCACACATCAGTTCAAATGGTAAAGACCAATCAGGAGCTTGCATGATTGGTGCAGTTGTCAACAACCCTTTAAGCTTTTCAAAAGCTTCTTGACATTTTGATGTCCAATCAAATGGGACATCTTGTGACAACAAGTTACATAATGGTTTGGCAATGGTACTAAAAGAATGAATGAATCTTCGATAAAAACCAGCATGTCCTAAAAAAGATCTCACATCTTTCACAGTCTTAGGGGTAGTTAATTTTTGAATGACTTCCACTTTTGACTTATCTACCTCTATCCCTTTTGAAGAGACAATGTGACCTAAAACAATGCCATGTGTCACCATAAAATGACACTTCTCCCAATTGAGTACAAGATTGCTCTCTTCACACCTTTCAAGAACTTTTTCTAGATTCATTAGACACAACTCATAAGAATCCCCATAAACTGAAAAATCATCCATGAAAACTTCTAAAAAATTTTCCACCATGTCACTAAAGATACTCATCATACACCTTTGAAAAGTGGCTGGTGCATTACACAAACCAAATGGCATTCTTCTATAAGCATAAGTACCAAAAGGACAAGTGAAAGTGGTTTTTTCTTGGTCTTCTAAAGAAATCTCAATTTGGTTGTAACCTGAGTATCCATCTAGAAAACAATAGAAAGCTCTTCCAGCTACTCTTTCAAGCACTTGGTCCAAAAATGGAAGCGGAAAATGGTCCTTCCTAGTCACCATGTTCAATTTACGATAATCAATGCACATACGCCATCCAGTTTGGATTCTAGTTGGTACCAGCTCATTATTTTCATTCTTCATTACCGTGACTCCAGATTTTTTAGGGACAACTTGGGTTGGACTAACCCATTTTGAGTTTGCAATAGGGTAAATGATACCTGCATCAAGTAGCTTAAGCACTTCACCTCTCACTACTTCCTTCATGTTTGGGTTCAATCGTCTTTGCATTTGCCTCACAGATTTAGCCTCTTCTTCAAGATAGATTCTATGTGTACATAAAAGAGGGCTAATTCCTTTCAAGTCAGTAATTTTCCACCCAATTGCTTTCTTGTGTTTTCTCACCACTCTCAAAAGTTTTTGTTCTTGCTCTATGCTAAGTTTTGATGAGATCACAATAGGATATGATTCATCTTCCCCTAGAAATGCATACTTAAGATCACTCGGTAAAGGCTT
Source organism: Populus euphratica (assembly GCF_000495115.2). Classification (NCBI taxonomy): domain Eukaryota; kingdom Viridiplantae; phylum Streptophyta; class Magnoliopsida; order Malpighiales; family Salicaceae; genus Populus; species Populus euphratica. The sequence goes on from NW_011502670.1 coordinate 14,895, forward strand.
CCTTTCTAGTTTATCAGGCTGGACAAGAGATTCCTCAACTTTCACTTGGGGTGAAATCAAAGGCTCAAATGATGGGGTCCATTGACCTATTGACATAATAGGCATTGGATCTAGATAAGTCTCAAGTTCTCTTACTTCCTCATCAACACATTCCAAAGAACAAAATCTTTCATCACGAATTAAAGTTCTCTCCAATGGATCCTTGATCCACACTCTCTCAAAGTGTTCTTGACAAACTGTTTGGATGAAATCTACCTCTCTAATGTCCTCATGTTCCCCGATTTGTTTGGAGACATTGAATATGTTCATCTCCACAGTCATATTCCCAAAAGACAATTTCATCACCCCATTCCTACAGTTAATTAAGGCATTGGATGTAGCTAGGAAAGGTCTCCCTAAGATGACTGGGATGGGGGCATTAGAACCTTGAATTGGTGCGGTGTCTAATACTACAAAATCAACAGGAAAGTAGAATTTATCTACTTGGACTAACACATCCTCAACGATACCCCTGGGAATCTTGATTGACCTATCAGCTAATTGAAGGGTGATTCGAGTAGGCTTGATTTCTCCTAAACCTAATTGTTCGTAAACAGTGTAGGGTATTAAATTCACACTTGCTCCTAAATCCAACAAAGCTTGATCTATCTTATGACTTCCAATAATGCATGAAATGGTAGGACAACCAGGATCTTTGTATTTGGGAGGGGTCTTAAACTGGATGATGGCACTAGCATGTTCAGTTAGAAAGGCTCTTTCTTTCACATTCAATCTCCTTTTGACTGTGCATAAATCCTTAAGAAACTTTGCATAAGATGGAACTTGTTTAATTGCATCAAGGAGTGGAATATTGACTTTCACTTGTTTGAACAATTCATAGATTTCCGAGTTCATAAGATCTTGTTTAGGTTTTCCTAACCTTTGTGGAAATGGTGCTCTAGGAACAAATTCTAAATCACTCATTTTGACTCCAATCTTTCTTAAATCATCTCCTTTCTCACTCATCTCTTTCTCATTTATCTCACCTTCTTTGTCACTCAAACTCTCATTTGTCACTTGTGTTTTGATTCCCTCTTCACTTTCCCTAGATTTCTCCTCCACAATACCTTTAGGAATCCTAAAACCTACACCTTTATCAACAATCTTTCCACTTCTAAGGGTAGTGATGGCTTGGACTTGTTCATGGTTTGAAGGTTCACTAGGTGAGGATTCACTCATGTGTACCTGACCTCTAGGATTGGGCATTGGTTGAGCTGGGATTTTTCCCTTCTCTTGAATGCTTAGTGATTGAGTCAACTTAGTTAGTTGACTTCGAATGTCATCTAAGGTCCTATTGGTCTGGTCTTGGAATTTGTAAACTTGGTTGTTGATTCCTCCTTGCGTTTGCATGAATTGTTGAAGAGTATCCTCTAAGGATCTCTTATGAGGTGGTTGGTATGTGTTATGTGTGGGAGCATGAAATGGTTGGGGTGGAGGTTGAAATGTTTGAGGTACTGAATAGCCCTCATTTCTCCATCCAAAATTTAGGTGGTTCCTCCATCCAGGATTATAGGTCTCAGAGTAGGGATTGCCTACTTGGTTTGGAAATGGCTTTCTAACATTACTTGAATCAGAAGTTTGGCCATATAGCACTTCCTTGAAGGCTGGAATGGTAGGACATTCAGTTGTCCTATGCCCTTTGCTTTCACAAACAACACAACTTTCCTCTTGTTGTTCACTTATGACATGCACTTTTTTAATCTCAAGAGACTCTACTTTCCTAGCCAATGAGGCTAATCTAGCATTGAGGTCATCAGTCTCTTTCAATTGAAACTTCCCACTTGAATGAGAAATGGTGTTTCTAGACTCAACATGAACTGGGAGAGAAGTCTCCTATTGCTTTGTGTTTTCAGCCAATTGATCAAAAAAATCAAAGGCCTCACTTGGTTCTTTGTCATAAAACTCACCATTACACATGGTTGACACTAGCTTTTTAAAATCTGCGGTAAGAGAGTCATAAAAGAAACTCACTAACCTCCACATCTCAAAACCATGGTGAGGGCATGCATTTAACAAGTCTTTGAACCTTTCCCAAGCTTGGTGAAATGACTCATTTGGACTACAAGAAAAATTCATCATTTGACGTTGTAAGGCTGCTGTCCTATGAGTGGGGAAGTATTTTTTCAAAAATTCAGCTTGCATTTCTCTCCATGTACCTATAGACCTAGGACGCAAAGAGTTTAGCCAAAGCTTGGCTTTATCCTTTAGAGAGAATGGGAACAATTTAAGTTGAATGGTTTCCTCTGTGCATGTTCTATCAATAAAAGTATTACATACCTCTTCAAAGTCTTTAATGTGTATGTATGGATTTTCAGAATCCATACCATGAAATGTGGGAAGAAGTTGAATCATGCCCGGTTTCAAATTGAAAGCTTGTTGGTTAAGAGGTAAGATAATACACGAAGGTGTACTTTGTCTAGCCGGGTGAAGATACTCTCTAAGAGTTCGAAAATTAGGTTGATCATTGAATTGTGGAGGTCCATTACCTTGAACACTCCCTTCACCCTCTACATCTTCAACATTAGCCATGATAAAATAATAATAATAATAATAATAATATAACAATTATATGAATATGAAAAGAAAGGAAAGAAAAAGAAAAAAAATTGCAAATAAAAGTAATAGCTCAAAAATAAAAATACAACAAATTAAGAAATTCACTCTCCAACTAATAAACACTATTAACAACAATAAACATTAAAAGATAATTATAAGAAACTTGAATAAAAA
>NW_011502633.1:0-2109 GCF_000495115.2 Populus euphratica
CTCAATGATGATCCTCAACCTGTTGAGAATAAACACCAAATCCTAACCATCGACTACCCTTGTATCTTCAAGCTATGCTCGGTTACGTGAACGGAGAAATAGATTTTCTAAAACGATCGTGCTGTTGAACAGATATTGATCATCTTAAAACTGTGTGGATTTACGAACTGCAGTCATCCTAACTTGTTAAAGTTTGACCTCCTTCCTAATATGCACATAACATGTAAGTTCTACTTTATCAGCCAAGGCAGTAAACTTCATAAAGATCCCCTCTGAATTTTAGAAACGCTATTAAGTCTTTTCCTTCACTGAAACACTCTTCGAGTAAGCAGCAACCAAATTTCACCCAATGTATGCAACACAATACATTGCAGCCTATTGTTACGCAGGCACGTTAGTTGCTTACACTAACTACGTTCATTCTCTCACTATAGCATGCTATTTCATACAAATCCTTTAAACACTTCTGCATGTAGCATGCTTAAGAAACCAGAGAACTCTCTATCCTGAACTTAGAGAGGAACCTAATTTTTTCACTTTGTAAGGCATAATGTTGACACATAACTGAGATCATATCATGCTTATTTACCAATGTAAGATGCAAGAATAATCTACCAGATGCATACAAAAGTTAATGTCAAGCTATAAAGCATCATTTACAGGCTAACATCAAAGAATGGCACCAGCAACACCACAAAATAAGATCCTTGCAATATTACACTAAGGTGCAATGAGAGGTGAAATCTACCAGCGAAGATTAAATAAGGCCGCCTCCGGTACCCGAAAATTGGAAGAAAATCAGTGACGAGGCCCCAGAGGGGCTTGACAAGCCATGGAATTGAAATGATTCCTTGATAAATCTGTGATTCAGAAGGCTGTACCTTTTGAACATCCTTCATGTAATAGTCAGTGCCAACACGATTAAAAGCTCCACCTAGTCCTTGGTTTACACCATACACAGCCAACACACCAAATACAAAACTCCAATGTGTCTCATTAGCAAGCATCTTGAACCAATAAATCGGTGCCCAAAAAAAGTCAAACAACCCTCCTTTTTGTTCATTTTCTTCCTCCACAACCTTATTACAGGCTTCCAACTTCTCATCCTCCCCCATAACTTGCTATCTTCAGGCCAATAAACAGGAAAAAAGAAGAAGCAATATTCTGATCAGTTCAAAACCTCAATCCTTATTTAATTCCTAAGAAAGGTCAAAACTTTCTAACTTCGGTTCAACTTGAAAGCCCAAAAACACGGTTTCTGTAACAAATCGGTGTGTTCCCAAAGTGGGTTTCTCCTGGTATCTCTGCAAGATGTGACCTTTCCAAAGAGGGTTTAAGAAATGTGAATTGCAACCAAGTTCAAAAATCAGTCTTTTCTGATCTAGGCATCTTCAAAACTAAAAGCCTAGCTGCTAATGTCCCTAGGGTGAAGATTGATGATGCATCTTTGAACCTAGAACAAACAAAGAGAGGTGGTTCCAGTGTAAGAGAAAGATGTCTTGGTACTCCCAACCACATGTGACCAGCCCGGCTTGCAAAAACCAATACCTGAGCGAGGCTCTAAAAAAATGGGCACCGAGGCCTCATCAAGTACAACACTTACCTATAAAACAAAAACTGAATCATATGATTGGCTACTCTCTTTTTTCCTTGTACTAAAGAATCAAAACAAGCTGCCAAGGAAACAGATAAAAAATTCTTGCACACCAATTTGGATGTGACACGAGTCGGAATATCACTGATCCCCGTCAAGTGGGGACACTTTCGCTCATGTCATGTCTGAACAAGAGACGATTTTAAAGTCTACTCTTGCTATAGTAGGTCTCAAATGGGACAAAAAAAAAAAACCCAACCTTAATCATCATGTCTGTCCTGTGCTCCATAGTTTAGAAAAATTCATTATATGATTATGATCCTTATAATATCAAAAATAATTAAACAGTTCTTCGATAGTTGAAAATTCTTGATTTAATAGTTTTTTTCTTCCAAAAACATCTTCTTTTCTATTTAGATTTGTTCATCTTACGCATTTCTTTCTTATCTTTCTAAATAGAAACCAGCTCGTAAGAAAATTTAAGAAAATAGGGATTATATATAAAGGTTTTGAAA
>NW_011502633.1:6211-18184 GCF_000495115.2 Populus euphratica
GATTTTCTATCAGAAATATAGGAGAAGAGAAGAAAACCTGCTTGAAAAAATCCTTAAGACACCATACTTTCTGCTAGCTGATACCTGATGGGATATAACATATCTCTAGTCTACCTTTAAACAGTGACAGAAAAAAACTGAATCTATAAAACAAACAAGCTATGTGAAAGTACTAAAGTTTGTCAAAGAAAGAATCTCAGAAAATAGTGGCAGATTACATCCCCTCACAACAGGTCTAAAACAGATAATAGTAGACAATTTAGCATGAATCAATCAACAAAATCATGATCATGAAAATTGATTTGCTATCAAAACACACGGAAACTAGAAGGTGCATATATATAGCAATGTCAGACCTGTAAAGAAACTGAGCTGGACTATAAGGTGTCCGATCCCCGGAATAAACAGCTGAGAAAATTACACCAATATCACAAGCCAAACACGATTGATCTGATGATCTTTTCCTACAAGTTTCACGGTCGTGTCTCTCACTCAAGAAGTAATTCCTGAACGGTGGTGCATGGAGCAAAGCTTGCAAAATAGAATTCATGAAACAAGTACTGCCCAAATTATTCAATCCTCTTAATCCCAATGGATAGCACGATTTCGCCCTTCGACCCCTCATCCAAACAAAAAATTTAGACCTTATCAAATCCAAATCCACCACTGAATTCAACCTCCTCCTCTTGCTTGATCTCCTCATTAAATCATCAACAACACTATCACGTGTCTTACTTGGCATATCCACAATATTTTTAGCCACAACTACCTTATCAAAATCAAGGTCATAGACCTGATCCCTACAAGAACAACAATAAAGTTCTGATCTTTCAATGTCAACAGCTATATCATGGCCATTCTCAGATTGACTGTGCAAAAGGGTATGGTCTGAACAAGACGTTGAAGAACAAATCAGACACAGAAACAGTCTACCTTGACGAATCCCACTACAAAAACTGCATTTGGGCATCGTTGTTTCACACATTTTAATGCTTGTCTTTCCATTTGGAAAGGTTTTGAGCCATTTTTGAAGGAATTTGTATCCACTCAAGCCATGCCTCAGCTTATAATCTGCAAGATGCTTACAGGGTTTTGGGTTTGCAAACACAGAGCTCCTTGTTTCCATAAACAAAATACAGATGAAAGTTTTGATCTTTAACCAAAAAAACAAGAATTTATTAGATCAAATGGGCAGTCTCAATACATAAAAAAACAGTAACCTTGATGTTTTGGTTACAAAAAGACACAATCTTTAAATGAAACTAACAATAAGAGATACTATACTAAAGATCTAAGATTAGATTTGCAAGTTTGTTATCTTGATTTGATGAAAGAGAGGGACAAAGAGAGAGGGATGATGAATAAAGCAAAGCTTGGAGGACCTTTAGGGAAGTAACTTAGTAGAGAAGGGAAGAGGAGGGCTTTTCTTTTTCTTTTTCCTTTTCTTTTTCTCGATGAATAGACTAACCTTTTCATTTCTTTACGAAAGAAAAGGTTGTCTTGGCTCTGCTCTTTTGGAGGAATATGAACCGTTCATTTTGTTGATCAAGACAATCAAGAAAGTGGGTCAATGATGGAGCAGACTCTAAATGTCCATGGCTGCTTGCTTTTCTGGATGGTTAGGGTTTTTGTACATAGTTGTAGTATTTGCAAGCAAGGACTCATCTCAATGCTGCTTGATATTTAAGGATACGATCATTAACCTAAACTAAAGCCCAAGAAATGTATAGTATAGAATTGGAAGATAGTAATGCTCAGTAGAAGTTTCTTCTGAAAGTGAGAGCACAATGGCCTGTTACTGTTAGGTATTCGAGAGGCCAACCGTGGGCCTGAGCATGGACCACAAACATCTCCAGCAGTCATGGAGGGAGGGAGAATGAACGAGCAAATATTTCTTTCATTTGTTGCACTTAGGCAGATTCATGAAAACACTACGCTTGATCTTGGTTGATTAAATGGAATGTTTACCATCTTGTTACTCCATCTCTTGATATCCCGAAATAAATAATCATCTTGATGAAACCTTTTCTCTTGTTTTTTTTGGAACAAATGACTCCATAAAAAATCTAAATTATTAGAATTCACGAGTAATAAAATAAATCATAATGGACACTAATGCAAAGGTTATTTAACAAAAGGCTTTACATAAATGTAAGAAACAAGCACAAAACTATGCTTGACTTGGTTTTGTTGATATATATATATATAAAAGCTTAGATGCTAAGTTATTGAATTAATTCATGAGTCAATCGTGTCAATAATTTTTATTAAAAATATATTATTTATTCATTCCATTTTTTTAAAAAAATTATTAATATTAATTTCATCCATGTGTGTTTAACTAGGAGGGTAATGTCTATGCTAAGTTCAACTCAAGCGTGCCTTGCACTTATGTGCTAAGTTTTAAAAGTATAATATATTCTTTACAAGGACAGGGTTTAAAAGAAGCTTTTTACACATTATGAAAAGGAGTCATGGGATGAGAAACCATGTGGCTATGAGCAGAAAAGGAAATGTTGATATAATTGACAAAGAGTGACCGTAATTCTCATTCATGGAGGATATTCTTTCCAAGTACACGATTTAAAAGCTGTTTTTTTTTTTTGTTCTTACATTACTTGTGGATATGTCACAAAAGAACCAAAGTGAAATCATCCATCTGTAAAAAGAGAAACGCGTCGACAGCAGGGTTCGAACCTGCGCGGGCGAAGCCCAACAGATTTCAAGTCTGTCTCCTTAACCACTCGGACATATCGACGTGTTGATGGGTCTGCTTGGATACCTGCTATTGACCTATTTGAACCAGGAAAGAACTCTACCGTTAATGGGGGTTTGTCCGTTGTTTCCTCTTTCACATCTTTTCCCCTTCATTCCTTCCTGGAAATGCACTAGCCTCATTGGAATGTAGTTGACAACTTTCAATGAAGAATTTGAAGAGGATCTTGGTAGGAACCAGGACATCAGGCATTGCAAGAACTTGGGAGGAATTAGTTGAGAGTAACGAGAGGCACTTCTCTCAAAGTGATGGTCTCAAGTTCAGATCTCATGTAGAAGGAATTTATTTGTCTAGGGAAATTCTTGTTTACTTCACTAATCCTTCACACCTTAGTTCAGTGTTCAATCTTCTGTGTAGCAGTACATCTAGTGAAAGTAAAAGAACCCCAAGTTCCATGCAAGCCTGAAACGCTGTCAAGGAGTTGATCTATTGATCATTTATCAAACCTCTTCACATGAATTGCACTCTTTCAAAAAACTACGAAAAAACACAGAATAATCTTTGTTATTCAACCAACTATGATACATCAAGAAAACATAGCCATCAATTGGCTGGGTTAGGAACCCTAGTATTCATCTATCCATACAACAAGGTACAGGCAAAAAGGCAATGACTCGGCAAAGCTTCAGTCCTAGAGATACCAAGAAACAAGCAAACCTCACAATGAACCCAAGTTGCGGGGAAAAGTGCATGTCAGCAGCAACTCAAAGTAGAAGATCAGTATCAAGAAAGTACTCCAAATCCAAAGCTAGTTATTCATCCATCAATCGATTTTCCATGGATTATTAGCATAGACATCACCCTCCTAGCGTAAACCAACCAAACAGCAAAACGTACCAGTCAACACAATAAGATACATACACCTACAAGCAAATGACAGCTAGGAACTCGAGAAACAAGACGTCCAACAGCAGGGAACATGGATTTCTCTTAGTCATTAAAGCCTTCTAGAGTAGGGAAGAAGTCTTCCTCCTAAGAATCCAAATTCTCATGTGCCAGTTTAAATCACTTGGTCCACTACCAAGTACCATGCAAGTCACCCTCAGATAAATTCAAATATTAATTAATAATTTCAACTTCTTCTACTACTTGAAGATAAGCTCAAAAGACATAGGAGGTTCCTCCTATGCTTTCATCGATGTACTAGCCCTTAAAATCAGACATCAATGCTTAAATTGTTTCCAGTGAAAATAGCTGCACCAAGCACTAAAAATCTGTGGCAGAACTCTCTGGGGACACTGATAAGAATGTTCCTTGTCAGTAGTCTGTTCATCCTAAAAAAGGTTATAAATCAAGTTTAAAACAGTCAGCACATCACCAAAATCTATACACTCCGTCTCCGTACATTTTTGTTCATTGCCCTCATCTTCTTTACAAAGTTTGGGAAAATCTAACTTCAAATGCACTTAAGAATTTTGGTTCATTAAAACAAAGGAGAATATGCTAGCAGTTAAGTAACCATATTCATCCATCCATTCTTTCATGAATTATTAGCATCGACACAACCACCCTTGCCTAAACAAACAAAAACGGCGAAAAATACCAGCCACCACAGTGAAATGCACAAGCACAGGAGCAAATAAAAGCTAGGAACTGAAGAAATAAGACATCCAAAAACAGGGTAGTTGGCTTTCGCTTAGTCATTAAAGCCTTCAAGAGTAGGGGTTAAGTCTTCATCCTTAGATCCCCAAATCTCATATGCTAAATCACTTAATAAAAGAGTCTACTACCAAGTTCCAAGTCACCTTCAGATCACCTCAAACACTAATTAAAAGTTTCTATTTCTGGCATTCACAAATGCACGAGTTCTCAAAATCATACATCACCACTTGCATAAATTTTTGCCATTTTAAGATAGCAGCACCACGCTAGAAAGCTATGTGCCAGAACTTTCTGTGGGAAACATATAAGAATGTTCCTTATTAGTAGTTATTTCATCCTTCAAAAGGCTAAAAGCCATGTTTAAAAAGCTATAACACATCAAAAAAATCAATCGGAATACTTCCCACAAGCCAATTTTTGTGAAGTATAACCCGTTTTTCAATGTACAAATATCTATGCACTCCATCTCCATTCATGTTGGGTCGCTACCTTTTTCTTTACAGATACTGGGAAAATCTAATTTCAATTACATGTGATGGTTCATTCATATCTAGTTAAATAACAAAGCAAGAAACTTTTACAACAAAACTAAAAATTAGTAAAACTTCCTAGTTCAATAACATGAACTAAATCATTGATGAAAACGGACAATATTATACGTTGCACTTCCTAATAGATCTTCCAATCAAATATTTTCCTATTCAAAGCACACACGCGTTATTTCAACTTCTAGCATTCTTTCACGCCTACAAACAGCCACGTCTGCCAACACCCCAAAAGCATTCTTTCCACTCCCTCAATTGTCTATAACAGGCTAAGCAAGGGCTGCATTGAATCAGTAAAAGCACACAGCAGGGAACAAACAAAACAATCTCCACAAGATGAACAAAATCAAGTTGCATAGAACAAAATTTATTGCAAGCAAGTAAAAGAAAACCAATTAAAACTATCAAAAGCGCCCTGGTACAGCATGGCTAATAGCCCTAAAACAACATAATTTCTACAGTAGATCATTAACCAAACACAAAAATCTCAATTCCACACAACCCAGATTTATTCATTAATCCCCAAATTCAACACATTATTATACATTCACACAGCCTTCACTATCCAAACCCAACAAAAACATCATAACCCACAATCTCTTACAAAAGTCATATGATCCATTATTGCAAAACACAAATAGACCACACTAAACACATAAAACTCCAGACTTTTTAAGACACGACACGACCAACAACAGGGTACTTGGCCTCAAACTTCTTTTCCCAGTCATCAAGCACACCAATCTCTTTCTCAGTAAGCCCATGTAATGAAGACGAGATGTCTTCATCATTTTTACTCATTTTAGCTAAAGCCCTGCTTGCATCTTTGCCTGCAAACATTACATAAGAACCACCTGGTCCATAAAAGCTTTTGCCTGTCGTCACATCAAAGACTCGTCCTTTGATTGCTACGTAGATGGGTTTGGAAGGGTCCGTGCCATTGTATTGAAGAAGTTGATCTGCTGTGAAATCCATTGACGGGTTTTGGTTTGTGAGAGCGAGAGAGACAGGGACAAGGGCAGTGAGTGAGTGAGCTGCCGGTGATCTGCCATCTGGGGTTAGTTTTTAACCACACGTTATTTTTTGGATGTCAAACACTGACAGGTTTTGAGTTGCAAAAGGAACTAGCGTGTTTTCCATTAACCAATTATAACATTCGGCTCGTGCCCTGAGCAGGATCAATGCTCGTGTCAGGGTTGGGTGAGTCAATTTATTGAATAGTGTTGACCCATTTTTTTTTAAAAAAAATTGTCTAAAAAAATGTTACTTTGGATAAGTTTTTTGAAAATATTGATAATCTCTCACTCAAGTTTTGAAAAAAACCTATCGAGTCAACTAACTAAATTTCATAGATCAATTCTCTAAATAACTTAAAATTAAACTATTTTAAGTTTGTAATGTTAAGTCACCGAGTCGGGCCGACAAGCAAGCAAATGTCTGACCACAAAACAAAATCAACAGAAATTTGTCATAGAAATTTCTAAATCTCAGTGAAAGCTGGTCATGTAGTAAGCTTTGAAAATTTTCGATATTCATCTTACGAAGTTTTCCGAGTGTTTTTGTAATAATCTGGGATGGTATGAGCTAACTTTGATCCTAGCCACACCAACTAGCATTTCATAATAAGATTTTTCTAGTTGAAGAAAAAGCTGCTGTGTGATTTCATGGCTTCTATGAGAGAGAAGATTGTGAGCTAAACATGCCATCCAAACAGCAATGGAGAATTACAGATGCTCAAAAAGTCCATCTGTTTTCAATTTCTTGCGCTCAGTATTTCTTCATTTATGGAAGACAGGACTAGTTAACACATTTGATGACATCCAGATAATGTTATGTTTGATTAATGTCTCCTAGCAAAATGAGACAAATATATATATATATATATATATATAAGAGATAAAAACATATTTGATTAAAAAAACAAAAACAAAAACATAAAATAAATATATTTTCAAGACAATTTTAAATTGATTTTCCATAATTTCAAAATAATAATCACATGAAAACATGTCTTTTCTATCCCTATTGCCCTCATCTCTTCTGTGTGCCGAGATAATAACCACACGCTAATGCAACAAAATTTGTCACAAGCACTGCTTAAAACCTTATGTTTAATAGAAATAATAAACTTGAGTGTTAGCAAAAAGGACTATTAGTCTATTAACTCTCAAGTTCAATAATCATCTATACAGTATGTCATAGGGACTTCTGCATTACAACAAACCCAATCCTGTTAATGTCTACATGATTTAAGAACTTTAAAACAATATAAATGGTATCATTGTCCATGGTGACCACACCCACGAGTAACAGGCCACGCCCAAGAATAGATCCAAATCTGGTCTGACTTTGGGAAGTTCTTTGTTCCAACCTGTCTTCTTGCCCGCAGAAGGTAAATGATCTCAAAGAAGCACATTAGAGCAGAGGAACACCACCACCTGAATATTCGACCTCCTGAAAATTAAACAAGCAAACGAATATTAGTAGGGTTCCTAGTCCTCAAGAAGAAACTCCGAAAACACTTGTGCTTACGAAATTCATGACATAGAAAGTTTTAAACTAAATAGCTAAGTCTTAGCTAATGTGCAATTTAAAGGCAATTATAGAATCTCTTCACAGTGTGAATATTCTCAGATAAACTACAAAACCCTGGTTTGCAGAAGAAAGAGCAAGTCATAAAAATTGTCAAGAAATCATTAGAAAGAATCACAAATAGTTGGCCCTTGAGATCATTAATGGAGGATATACCCAGTAGTGGCAGTGTCCGGTAGACATTGCAAAAAAAAAGAAATACAAAGCATAAGATTGTTTTGAACTCTTAGAACCCATCTACAGAGCTTGAGTAAGCCATGTAATCCCCTTTCTCCTTGGTTTTCTTATTTTAGTCTAAAAGGTTTCCTAATAGGTTTTATCCTGTATTTTTTTCCTTGTAGAAAGTTAAAATAACTACAAATTCAAGTCAGTACCTCAAGTATGTATAGAGAGAATAGTGATACCATCCCATGAATGGAGACAGACAACAATACTAGCTAACAATTTTGCAGAATCCTTGTCCTAGTAAAAATTAAGAATTATTCTATATATTTTATCAAACCACTGAAGCCATACATTGCAAGGGGGCGATTTAATACAAAGGTCACCTTTTACTCCAACCAGAAGTTGTTTACCATGCAATATAAGAACATGCAAACAAATTATAACACATGAAAGGAAGATCAAATGCAAGTTCTGTCATTTTTTTTCTAAAGTGCTCAGTTGCAGGTTGAAATCATTGCGAAGAAGAAATGAACCTTAGCAGGGGGTAGGGATGAAACCCAGTCTGATGCGTGTGTTGGAAAAAAGGACTAATAGTCTATTACCTCTCAAGTTCAATAATCATCTATACAGCATGTCATAGGGACTTCTGCATTACAACAAACCCAATCCTGTTAATGTTTACATGGTTTAAGAACTTTAAAACAATCTAAATGGTATCATTGTCCATGGTGACCACACCCACGAGTAACAGGCCACGCCCAAGAATAGATCCAAATCTGGTCTGACTTTGGGAAGTTCTTTGTTCCAAGTTGTCTTCTTGCCCACAGAAGGTAAATGATCTCAAAGAAGCACATTAGAGCAGAGGAACACCACCACCTGAATATTCGACCTCCTGAAAATTAAACAAGCAAACGAATATTAGTAAGGTTCCTGGTCCTGGAGAAGAAACTCCGAAAACACTTGTGCTTACAAAATTCATGACACAGAAAGTTTTGAACTAAATAGCTAAGTCTTAGTTAATGTGCGATTTAAAGGCAATTATAGAATCTCTTCACAATGTGAAAATTCTCAGATAAACTACAAAACCCTGGTTTGCAGAACGAAAGGGCAAATCATAAAAATTGTCAAGAAATCATTAGAAAGAATCACAAATCATTGGCCCTTGAGATCATTAGTGGAGGATATACCCAGTAGTGGCAGTGTCCGGTAGACATTGCTAAAAAAAAAGAAATACAAAGCATAAGATTGTTTTGAACTCTTAGAACCCATCTACAGAGCTTGAGGAAGCCATTTAATCCCCTTTCTCCTTGGTTTTCTTATTTTAGTCTAACAGGTTTCCTAATATGTTTTATCCTGTATTTTTTTCCTTGTTGAAAGTAAAAATAACTACTAATTCAAGTCAATACCTCAAGTATGTATAGAGAGAATAGTGATACCATCCCATGAACGGAGACAGAAAACAATACTAGGTAACAATTTTGCAGAATCCTTGTCCTAGTAAAAATTAAGAATTATTCTACATATTTATCAAACCACTGGAGCCATACATTGCAAGGGGGCAATTTAATACAAAGCTCACCTTTTACTCCAACCAGAAGTTGTTTACCACGCAATATAAGAACATGCAAACAAATTATAACACATGAAAGGAAGATAAAATGCAAGTTCTGTCATTTTTTTTCTAAAGTGCTCAGTTGCAAGTTGAAATCATTGCGAAGAAGAAATGAACCTTAGCAGGGGGCAGGGATGAAACCCAGTCTGATGCGTGTGTTGGAAGAAGCCCCAATGTGTTAAGCTGCCAGAAATTGAACATGAAACAAATCGTTAGATATCCTTGCTTCAAATTTTCTTTTTTCTTTTTCTTTCTTGAAGTGCAATGAACTTAAGAGAGACGGGGAAAATGCATCTTACCTTCCAAATACCCAATGCTAAACCACCCAAATTTAGGGCAATAAAGACTAACTTAGGTACAAGAAGATCCACTTTACTGTCTTTGTAAGGCTCGAAAACTGCAAACAAAACAAAACAAAATCTCAGATCAATGAACTTCAATACAAAAAAATGCAAATGCCAACTATCAAGGGAACAAATGTAATCCCTAATCACTCTAAGGCATGGTATAGCAGATGCTCATTATGGAAAGAACTACAAAGAAAAGACCACAAGTTACAAAAAACAGAACAAAGATACTTAAAAAACAAAAATCTGAAAGTTAAGAGCAGGGAAACTAATGAGTAGAGAAGAAGCTTCTAATTGACTTTCCCACGAAACGATCCAAATCCCATGTGCACATATCGAGCAGTTGATTAACAGTGATACAATCCCTTCTGTTCTTTACAAGAGGAAATAGGTAGCAAATATAGTGCCCTGATTCAGAAGTTGATAAAAGTATGTACAGTATACTCTTTATGGGAGCAAGATAGGCAGCAAGAAATATGATACTGAGGGGAGAAAAGGGTGCTGGTTTGAATTTTGACAGGTATCTTGTATTGTTAGAGAAGTTCCCAGAGAGAGAGAGAGAGAGGTTTCGGAGAATGCCCGCCTAAATTTGTATCTTATCCTTATAAGAGGTTTGGCTGAATACCATGAATTATCCTGGCATGAAAAACTTGACCCTCCACTCTTCCCCACTAAAAAGACCCCACTCACCCTTTCTCTTCCTACGTTATTATTCTAAGAAAATGTAGGTTTAGAACAAGCAAAAAGCACATAAAACAGAGTAGTGACAAATTGAACTCAGGCCAGCTTACCCTTCCCAACTCCTTGAAGAGCTCCTATGGGCTGCCAAAGAGCCGAAAATGTAATCCCAATGCTAAATAGATGCACTGTATTTCCAGCCATCCACATCATGAAGCCCATCATTAGTAAATTCTTGAAGGGGGCTTGTGCCACTTCCCAAGCTTTCTGTTCACAATATAAAGATGATTACATTGTTAACAATATACATATTTGAAAACTTCAAAGAAAATTCAGAAACAAGTAAACGAAGGTAACATATGATAGACTAAGAAAACAGAGCTGAGGGAACTCTTAACAGCATGCAGGAAAAACATCACTCTTCTTCTTCAGTCCAGGTCAAAGAAAATTTCTTTGAGCAGCCAAATATGAAATATTTGTTTTGCATGTTTCAAGATTCAAAACAGTGTCTTTTAAGACCCCATAATTGCAACCATTCATCTCATGAAATCCCTTTCCCTTTCCATCATTCATCATTCACAAAAAAATCTCTCACCATTCCCACATGCACCCAACACCCCCCCTGTGTATAAGCCATTAAATTTAATTTTTTTACAACCATTGACTGACTATATAAACACCCCCCCCCCCCCCACCCCTATAAGCTATTAAATTTAATTTTTTTACAACCAATGACTGACTATATAAACATTATACGAGATTCAAAACAAATTCGTTAATTCAACAATCCCATTTTGCCACAAATTAAACCCTTTTTCAGACATCCATGAACTCACAAGACATCCTTCCAAGTCATTGTTATCATCAACACAACTATTAACAAAGTCAAAATCAGCAACCCAAAAAAGAATTCTGAAAGCAACCCTTTTTTCTTTTTACCTTTTATCCACCACTACCCATGAATAGAATATCAACTTTTACATTCAATCCCTACATGTTTCTAAATCTACTAAATAGAGCATTAATTAACAAAGGACAAGATTTTCACTTCCTCTATGCATATCAATTAATTCCTACAAGCCAATAAATCAATAGCAAAAATCCAAAATTTTTCTTAAAAAAAAGATAAAAATTTGAACAAAAAAAAACCTGAGCTTTCCAATTAGCTTCAGCATCCTTTTTTTGCTTGGTAACAGCCGAATCCTCCTGTAAAACACATCACCATCAAAAACCCACAAAAACTAACCACTAATCAAATCAAATCAAATCAATGGAGAGAGAAGGATTATGAGAACCGAACCTGATCTTGAGAGGCGCGAGAGAAGCCAGGAGGATCAGGGATATCACGAGAAGAAGTGAGTGTTGAATTGTCAGTGAAGTCAACGGCCCATCTTCTCCCTGACCCCATCACAGCTTTCCCCTTGTCCATAAGATTGGCTTTGCAAATTCAGTCAGGTTTCACTGATTTTTGTGTGATCTTGATTGATAATCCGGATCTCACAAAGAAGAGGAAGACAGGAACAGAAGTGGATGTCTATTGAGGAATGGAGTCTCGTAAGATAGCAATGGAAAACTATATATATGTCCTTATAGTTTCATTGATATTCTATTTATGTTTCAAGCATTTAAACCTTTTCAATAGTACCCCTATAATTT
>NW_011502671.1:0-9813 GCF_000495115.2 Populus euphratica
ACTTGTGGAATTATGTGATATTCTTGCCATAAAGTTTTAACCCTGATAATTTTGTAGGTCTTTTCTGGTTCATCTTACTTGTACTTGTAACCAGCCCCAAGGCTAATCTTATATGCATTTATATACGATGCTCATAACATGATGGATTTTTTCATCGTATTGTGTCAAAGCTAATCAATGTTTCATGTTTTAAAGAGGGCTGGCTTTTTTCTTTGTCTATATTGTTTTCATTTTTTTCTTTTTGAATTTTACAAAGTACCAACCTTGGTTCATTTGCTTTAATATAGATTTCAATGGAATGGAATGCCTTTCCCTTTTAAAGAAGAAGCCTTGGGTTTGCTTCCTGTTGTTTTGTTATTGTTGATTTGGAGGAGTGATGTTTTCTTATGGTTGATTCGGAGGGAAGAAAACTGGATTTTTTTTTTAATTTTTGGAGTGGAGGGGGTGGGCATCAAATTGTTATGATGATTTGTGGTTAAGCACAGAACCTATTCAATTTTATAGGCAAAGATTTGTTTTATGGAGGCACCCTCCTGTAATTGATTATAACATGGGAATTTGCTAGTAAATTTTCAATTGCTATTTGCATTATTCAGTTTTTTCTTTTATCGCAGATGGATGGATCCACTCAATAATGATGATCTTGCTGATGGTAACGGTATGGTTGTCTCCAAGATCCCAGTTGGTGTTTCAGGAACTGCATTAGCAGCTTCTCTGCTCCGTGACGGTTGGAGTGTGAGTTGATGCAAATATACTTATCCCATGTAGACTTACACTCGCACACTTGTAGTGCAGTTTTGATTTTTGATTTTCATTTTTTCATGGCTACTAGCTGGCACATATTTATTGTAATTTTGATTTTGTATTCTCAACTTTTCTTGGCTACTAGCTGGCTAAAATGTATGCAAAGTACCAAGAAGCAGTTGATGCTCTTCGCCATGAGCAATTGGGAAGGAAGGAATCTGAGGCAGTACTGCAACGGGTATGCTCTGCACTTGTACCTATGATTTTATGTGGTAATCTGGTCCAGTGATAACATGCCATTGTAAATTAGATGCCTTTCGCTTCATCTTTTTTGGATGTCCTTTCCCCTGTCCTCTTCCTGCTCCTTGTTTTCTCAGATTGTGATATGTCTTTCATCTTGTTGGAAAATATTTTCTAAGTTCTGCAGGTTGTTCCATCAACTTTACTTAAGCACGCTGGTTTTCTTTTTGCAGGTTTTGTGTGAACTAGAGGAGAAAGCAGGTGTAATTTTGGATGAAAGAGGTAAAGACATTAAATTGTGAAATAAGAAATTTGACAAGCTAATGGATTCTCTCCCAATTTTTTCTCTTTTAAATTCTTGCCTAATTTGTTTTCAGATGCGTGGAGATTTCATGACTCTTCTTGATTAGTTCATGCATTTATGCTTTTGGTCTAAGAGGAATATATGTTTGTTGCTAGTATAAATAGGCTAGCAACATTAAGGGAGTTTATTCAGTTGAATGATTTCTTGAAAATGATTGAGCCCTCTGAAGACATACTGACATACATAGAGGTGACTCTATGATGCTCAAGGCTGATGCCATTTAGAAGATAAGGCACTTGAGCAAAAAATGAACTGGTGATTTAATATTCATGATTCCCACCATCCAGATCCTGAGCTAGTTACCTTTACCTTTTAAGTTATTATTACAGCAAATGCTTGATAAGATCAATCTATTCACATATGTTTTCTCTTGAGGCATGAAATTTTGTTTTGCTGATGGAATTGCTGTTCTGCAGTTGAATATGAGAGAATGGTAGAATCATACTCTGTCATCAACCAAAAATTGCAGCACTCATTTTCTGAACAGGCAAACCTAGAGAAAACAATCCAAGAATTAAAGGTTTGCAACTTATCTAACTCTGCATGTAGTTTGTTTCTGTGGCCACTTTTTGCTGATTAGTTGATACATTTGCTTTCCAGGCAGATTTGAGGAGGCATGAACGTGGTTACAATTTGGCTCAAAAGGAAATTGTCGATCTTCAGAAACAGGTAGGGATCAGAGGACCTTTTGCCTCCATCATCAGTTAGTTTTATGGAAAGCTTGTTTTCTTCTTATCTTGGTTGTAATTGGAAGGACTTGATAAGATTCTTTGAGTATATATTTTATTCTTTAATGTCACTTTTGATGTTTATGATAAATGGTTTCCTTTTTTTTTGCTCTGCACATCATAAGCAGTCTCCTACTCGTCCTTAGCATTGTTTATGATGTTTTAGGTGACAGTTCTTTTAAAGGAATGTCGTGATATACAACTTCGGTGTGGATCTTCTGGGCATGACCAAGTTGATGATAGTAAAGCCATTGCTCCTGTTGGAATGGATGTGGAGTCTGATCCTGAAAATGCAATCTTGGAACGCCTTGTAAGTTCACCTCTTAACTTTTTCTGGAAGACTCATCCACATGAACTTTTTTCTTTTGGAAAAACTGATCAATCATTGATTTCTTGTTTGGTTGGGACTATATATTAAGACCTTCAAGGATATAAATGGGTTAGTTGAGCAGAATGTTCAGCTCAGGAGCCTTGTGCGTAATCTTTCAGATCAGATTGAAGATAAGGAGATGGCGTTCAAGGTACCTCAGAAGAATTTTAATTGAAGTAGCTATTGCTTATAGAGGAGCTTGGGTATCTAACAGTTTATGGTGCATGGATTGCAGGAGAAAATTGAAATGGAACTTAAAAAACACACTGATGAAGCTGCCTGCAAAGTTGCTGCTGTGTTACAAAGAGCTGAAGAGCAGGGTCACATGATTGAATCACTCCACACTTCTGTAAGCTTCGGTGGACTAACATATTGTGCTTCAATCGTACTTCTGTTCTCTTTCCATTAACATCACAATTTCTTTTTTTCCTCACATGCATAGGTTGCAATGTACAAAAGGTTGTATGAAGAGGAACACAAACTTCGCTCATCTTATTCCCGCTCTTCAGATGCAGCTCCAGGTTTTCCATCTTATCTTACTTATGTTTATTGCATGTTTGACATCTCTATACTGAAGTTTTCTGTAGCTGTCTTTATTAGAACTGACAGCTGGATGTTTTTGTTAAAACTACTCAAAAAATTGCAAAGTGCCGTTACAGTTTGACTGCCTGTTCATGCTTCAAAAACTGTTCCTTTTCTTTAAAGTATCTTGCACTCAGAAGCACACTATTATTTCCTATTATAAACTTCTTGTGGCTTTGCTATTCTTTGGCTATTGATCAACCTATTTCACCACTGATGACTCACGTAACTCTTACTGTGTTCTGTTATTCTTATAGGTGACTTGTGCATTTATTTATACATCTTTATTATCTCAAATAACAGAACAAAAGTCTTTTTGTTTAAATATTTTTCTGCCTTGGTGCGTTTTGATAAATTTTTCTATAGCTTTGCACTCATATTCATCTTGCTAGGAGCATGAGCAGATATTTTCTATAGCTTTGCACTCATATACATCTTGATAGTCATCATATGTGTTTGGATAATCATAGTCTTATTGATTGAGAATTGTTCATTGTGATGTCCAATGTTTATGAAAAATAAATATCTTAAGTACGTTTGAAATTTGCAGTATTCTTGATATTTCAAATCGTTATAATCTTTCCCACCAGTAGGCTAAACTACTTGGTATTCTGTATTATCTTGACCTTTTCTATTGTATGTTTCTGGTATTACTTTTGAAATAAAATTTCATCATGTTTTAATATGTGTGCTTTAGTTTTTCCAGTCATATGCTTGTGCTTTGTGTCCCAAGACACTTGTTACATTCTGTTCTGAACAACAGTGTATTAGTGTGAATGGCTCATGCATAGGAACAACAAACAATAGATTGATGTGCTGGATGATAATGAAGTGGAAAGTTTATGAAACTTTAAAGGAGATGGAGGCATCCCACTTATTTAGCTGAGCCTTGCTTCATCTACATTTATGGTTTTGTGCGTGCATCCTTTGCCATTTGTGGTTTTTGCAATTTTGGTTTCTACTAATGGAATTATCCTTCAAAAATTTTGAGTGACGTGATAACATTAGAAGAGTTGTATTCTGGAATTTTTTTTCCAGACCCTTGGAAGAAAATGTATCTCTTTTCCAAAACAATGATAGCATTAGAAGAGTTGTATTCTGGAAATTTTTTTTTTCCAGACCCATGGAAGAAAATGTATCTCTTTTCCAAAACATTAACTGAAATAGTAATGAATCCAGCAACAGGATTAAAACTAATCACCCAAATTTGCAATCTAATAATCTATACAAGGCAGGAAGAGATAAATCAATTTATCATGTTCCATTATATTGTTTTGAGGAAGGCAATCCATCATACCACAGTTGATTTCTGTTGAGTACCTTGTATCCTTTCTCGATTCATGCTCCACAGCATTCAAATGCTGTCTCCAACTTTGTTAATATCCTCTTTTTGCAATAGTTTCCTAGTATATCCTACTTTCATTAAACACAAATATATGTGTTAAAAAATATGTATGTTATGGTTACTGCTTAACTGGACATGTTAATGTTTGTAGCCCTGAAACATTTCAACCTAGGATTTTTTTTGCATTACAACTTGATCTTCTCTTATCTATTTGTCACTTGATGTTATTGTGCTCTCCAAATGCTCATCTGATTTTCATGCATGATTCAATGATAACAATGCAGTTGAAGAGGATGGAAGAAGGAACCGTTTACTTCTGCTTGAAGATTATCAGGTACGGCCAATACTGAAGTTTTTAAGATAGCCAGTGTCATGTTAATCATTCTTCTGAATGTATTCCGTATGATTAAAATACAGGAAGCTACTAAGAAGGCCCAGGAAAAGGCTGCTGAGCGATTAAGATCTCTTGAGGAAGATTTGGCGAAATCTAAGTAACTTTCATATCCTTTTCTTTTACGGACTTCTGCTTGTAAAATAAATTTTGTTTGCCATTGTTTACTTCCAATGTACTCAAATGCAACACCTTTTGAATTTTTTAAGCTTGTTACCTGTAAATAAAAAGCACTTGAATGGATCTGAAAAAATGTTGATGGCGATGCTCATTATTCTCAGTTGATTATAGTTGACATATGCGTTTACCACTGCCATCATTTCACATTCCTGCTTTTCTGGGTTTCTTTGTTGGTTGTGCATACTGGAAATTCTCTGCTTGTATTTGCATCAATAACTGAAGTTTTATGTTGTGTTTATTTCTTGCCTATTCATATGGCTTTTGCTTATATTTGAAGACCATGGCCCTGGATTTTGGTGTATTTAGCAGATATTTTTTTTTATCATTATTTAATAGCCAATATTGCTGCTCTCATTAATAGTTTTTATTATAGTGTAAAAACCAATATGTCTATCTCATCTTTTATGCTCGTTTTCAAGCTACACTCTCTCTCTTTCTTGCCTCCCTTTCTTAGAAACACAATAGATTATTGTTGAAACATTCCTTTTTTTTTAAATAACTCCTAAAGGGTGTTTGCTTTGTGTTGAATGTGTTGTTTTTTTAAACATACCCTGCTATGTCCTTTTGTATTATTTGCCGCATTATTCTGTACATTTTATCTGTTGACAGGAGTGATATTATATTACTACGATCAGAACGTGACAAGATGGCTCTAGATGCTAAATTTGCTAGAGAAAGACTTGATAGTTTTATGAAAGAATTTGAACATCAGGTGAACTTTTAAATTTACTGTCAACTCCTCTATACTAGTGCTTTAAGATATGCTATTTATCCTAATTAGGACACATGTTAAAGTGTTTATTTTATGTAGTTCTGATTGCATTTTCTATGTGCAGAGAAATGAAATGAATGGTGTTCTATCAAGAAATGTGGAGTTTTCACAGTTGATAGTTGACCATCAAAGAAAGTTGCGTGAAAGTTCAGAAAATTTGGTTGCATCTGAGGAACTTTCTCGGAAGTTAAATATGGAGGTTCGAGATTTTTCATCCCAACGTTGTTGATTTTGATAATATTGAATAATTTTGAGTAATTACATGTTCCTTCTTGACAGGTGTCTGTTCTAAAGCTTGAAAAGGAGATCTTGTCAAATGCTGAAAAGAGAGCATGTGATGAAGTTCGTAGTTTGTCAGAGAGGGTTTATCGCCTTCAGGTCTGTCTGAAAAGTAGCAGTCCAACTTTCGATTCTAATAATTGGTGTTTGTGTTCTAATCTTTTTGAATGTGTGCAGGCTACTTTGGACACTATTCAGAGTGCCGAGGAGGCTCGTGAGGTTGGTTGTCTTGATTGTGCATCATGTGTTCTTGTATTTTGAATTGGTTTGAGTGTTATTACACCTGATTTTCTTCCTGGAAACTATAGGAAGCAAGAGCTGCTGAGAAGAGGAAACAAGAGGAGTATGTAAAAAAAATTGAGGTGTGTTTAGTTTGCAATTGATCAATGGTTTATTTATGCAAAAGATGTGTCTGCTTCTTGTTTTCACAAAATTTCCTTGTAAACAGCTTTTTATTACTGAAAATTGTGCTGCTTTTATTTTGTCTCCCAGGTTGCTAATTTTTCTTCAGAGTTCATTGATTTTATATGGCATTGCTTGGGTGAACATAAACTGTCTGCTAAATCATTGCTTTTACCACTCTTTGGCAAACACTAATGCATAATATCAACAAAGTAGTCTTGTAGTGCTGTATCGTGCTAGATAAAATGATTTAATTGGATGCTTTGCTTAAATATTATTCTTGTAGAGGGAATGGACTGAGGCCAAGAAAGAGCTGCAACAGGAGCGGGACAATGTTAGAGCTCTCACATCTGACCGTGAACAGACGTTGAAGAATGCCATGAGGCAAATTGATGACATGGGGAAGGAATTGGCTAATACGTTGCATGCTGTTTCTGCTGCTGAAACTAGGGCTGCTGTTGCTGAGGTACTTATTGCTTTGCAACTTGATGCCTAAGTACTTTTTTTTCATTTCTGTACTTTAAGCTCAAACATGTTTCTTTTAATCTAATGGAGCATCATCTGATTGTCCCTTTTCTTGATATTTATCAGACCAAACTCTCCGAGCTGGAGAAGAAGATGAAAGTTTCGGATGCTAAGGTATGCCTTCCCCAGATTCTAGTTGTTTTGTTGTTTAGAATTTTTTTTTTTTATTATAAGTATCTTTGTTGAATACAATAGTTCTTCATTGATTTGTCACTTTTCTGCAATGTTGTCAATCATTTATTCTCTGATCAATGATCTGCTCTCTCTCAATAAAATATTGTTGTTTTATTCAATACGATATCAAAATGATTAAGACTGTCAGTGGTATTATTTTATAGTGTGCATTTTTCATATGCCTTTAAATCCAATTGTTTCTCTCACCCAACCTTTCACTTCATGATGATTCAGGCTGCTAGTATGAATGACAGTGGCATATCTTCTTCTATTTCAGCTACTGAGGTCAGTGGAGTTAATTATTGGTAGTTCCTATTTGACTTTTTGCTTGTGCTCGTGCATGATAATTTGATAACCAATGTTTTGTCATGTTCCACTTTAGAAGAAGGTTTTAGAGGATTGATTAACATATATTAGCTTTGTACTAAAACACATTGTTGTCTACTTAAATTTTCTTCTGTCACAATTTTAGAGTCCTTTTATTTTATTTTTGGATGGCTTCATGTTTTGATGTGAAATTCTCTTCCTTATAGCTTGTATTTGTTCGATTAAGTTTTGAATCCATGGGACAATATACAACTATAGAAATGAAACACCAGCTGAATAATATTGAAGTGAGCTGGATTGTTATCATGATCCCATCCCTCTTTGATCAATTTATTGCATTTTTCTATAAATTGTGTAATTATCAAATAAAATTTATGTATGAACATGTCTAGTTCAATATGCTCTACAAGTTTATAGTGATGCTTAATGGGTTACATACCTTTTGAATACAAGTTTAGGGCAGAATCATTTCATTTGGATATTTCTGTGTTATCAGTACCGATATTGTTTTGGCATGTACATTGCATGTTCTTTTTGGAGGCCCACTGTCATATTCTAATTAAATGTGTTATTTGTTGATAATTAGCTATTTTTTTGGAAAGTCTAGAGTATTGTTTAGTCTAACTTTTTTTTTTTCCAAATGTGTGCAAGGTTGTTACGGATTTGCTTATGGCAAAGGACGAGATACAAAAATTAAAGGAGGAAGCTCGGGCTAGCAAGGAGCACATGCTACAGGTAAAACACCTGATGACACCTATAACAATTCACTTCGCATAAGAAGTCAATATTTTTTCAAGAAGGTTAGTAATTGCACCTTACATATTTCATTGCAGTATAAGAGTATAGCACAGGTGAATGAAACTGCTCTAAAGCAAATGGAAGATGCCCATGAAAACTTCAAGAAAGAGGTATGTCATTGTTACACGAGCCCGAAGCGTTGAATTTCTCAGCAATATCAAGTACCCAAATACATCCTCTCTAAAAATGGTGCTTTTCTAATATCCAACAGTCAGAGAAGTTAAAGGAGTCACTAGAAAATGAACTTCTTTCTCTTCGGGGGAGGATCTCAGAACTCGACAGAGAATTTAGTAAGAAGTCTGAAGAGGTGGCCTCTGCAGCTGTAGGAAAAGCTGAGGCTTTTGCTTCTGCTTTGGCAGAAATTACCTGTTTGAAGGAAGAAAACTGTAGTAAAACGTGAGATATACTCCATTGCATTTGTGTGTGTGTTTTTTTTTTGTGTAGTCCTTAAGAACTCTCTCATTAGGCCATTTGCCTGCAGCTCTCAAATTGTAGTGTTGGAATCTCAAATTTCTGCTTTGAAAGAGGATTTGGAAAAGGAGCATGAACGTTGGCGTGCTGCTCAAGCCAATTATGAAAGACAGGTTGATTTGCTAGTTTATTCTTATTTTTAGTATTTAAATTTGTGCATAAAGGACGCGAGTTCTATCCCCACTTGTAGTGTAGAATTTGGTTTTTGTTGAATTTGTGTATCTCTTAATTTTTGGAAAATGTTTCTATTTAATAAAATTATTTATAACAATCATGCCTATTATGATCAGGTGCATGGATCCGACTGAAATTCTCTTTTTTCCCGGTGTTTTTTAAACTTCTGTTTTTCTAGGTTATTCTACAATCAGAGACAATTCAGGAGTTGACAAAGACATCACAAGCTTTATCCTTGCTTCAACAAGAAGCATCTGACCTTCGTAAATTGGTGGATGCACAGAAAAGTGCAAATGTAATCTTTCTATTTTGTATTGTGCCTTTTTGGCTGTTTTCTGAATTAATTTTGTTTTGGATGATTTTCAATTAGCTTAGAGCTTACGATACCTGGTAGCTTTTGGATCATTGTTACAATGATGTTTGCTGGTTCATTTGGCTGAAGTATCGTATCTAAGCTGCGAGTGCAGGAAAAGCTTTTGAGGATTATATCCTTGTAGTTGTAACTTCCCATCTAATAGCGAAGAATGAGAGTGTTTAGTATTCATGCCATGCAATATGTGGAATAGGATGTGCTAGCAAACCTTGTTGGGTGATAAATGTGTTGCAATGATTGCCAAAATGGTGACTGTAGAGATGGAGAACCAATATTTATTATATGGAAGCATTTTTTTGTGAATGGTGTGGTGGTTCAGATTGGAGTTCTGTGAGACTTCTCTGTAGAGTATGCTTTCTGTTCTAAACTTACTGACTGCACATGGGTTCTTGGGCTTGAATTTGAAAGAGAGTTGTTAAATGAAACTGAGAGTATGTTGAGTATGAAATTCGCTTGAGGAAGTTGTGTTTGTGTAATTTTGTGAAGTTTCTTTTGATTTCATTTATTGTTCTTAAACAACATGCTTTTTGTTTGACAAGCTTGAGATTTCAATTAGTTGCCTGCACATGCTCTG